>NC_143569.1:29487500-29796000 GCF_054136105.1 Typopeltis vanoorti | reverse complement strand
AGTTCAACATATTTCAACAATATTTAGCCAGGCTGGCTGGCTGAGTGGTTAGCATATCCATTCTCCAACCAACAGGTTCAAATCCTGCTGTGGACATGGATGTTTGTGATTTCCTTGAAGCAGGAAATGAATTTCATCACCCAATTTGAGACCACCACCACCCTGCTAAATGGAGACCTGAAGTGGCTTGAAAAATTTCCATTCTTGTCTCTAGAGCAGGATTTCCAGACTATGTAAAAAATAAATAAATAAATAGAAAAAAATTATACAATTAATTTCTTAAAAAATCTTGGTTCACTCCCAGTACTAATATACTACAGGCTTACAACCTTTTGTGAGTGGGAATTGCATTAAAATAAATAAATAATATAGACTGGAGAGGCAGGCAAGAAACAGCTGATCACAGTGGAGATCAGATAAGAGTTCTGAGGAAAATGAGTGGACAAGCATATAGCATCCATGGCAAAACCATATTAAAAATAAGTGGTAGTGAAGTACATATCATTAATAATCAAGAATGCATAAGCAAAATAATCAAAAATGGTATGATTTGTTTAAAGATAATGGGAGATGAAAGGCTAACCAAAAGGTTTAAGGCTAACATGTCAGGAAAAAAAAAAAGATCCAGATAAAGACCAAGAGATAAGATTAAGCTTATAAAATCATGTTTTAATTGTGCTACTGTCATAGTATCTGGCACATTACTTTAACCACCCAGATTACTCAATGTGATATGTTTCCAGACTTTCACAAATGAGATTGACAAAGTCTGATCAAAACCAAAATTAAGAAGACTTAACACACCTGAGTAGAGATCCTAAATATCCAAATTTCAATCAAATTCAATCAACTAGAAGTGAGTAATAATACACATCTGGATTTTAAAAAAATGACTACTATCAATAGGTGCTATGTATTTTGCAAACCGCATATAAGTGTTGAAAAGTTCCACTGCTGTTAATAAATGACATCGGGATACCATATTTTGTATAATGTTTTTCAAAAAGGCAGTTTATGGTTTTCTCAAATAATTTCCAAGCTTGTTTTTCTTTTCGCTTTCAAAAGAAGCACAGTTCTTGATATTATTATTATTCTAAGACCCTCAGGAAGTCAAAGACTCATATGAATCCATTCAAAGGCAAATAAAACAGTAATTGTAATAAATAAAATGAAATCAATTTACAGAATTGCAACTGCACTTAAAACAAACATCGACAAAATTCATACTCTCATTTTATGACTGATGGCAAAATTTTAAACTTTAATTTAAAAACCAGAACTTAATGGCCTCTGCTCACAATTAGCAGATGAAGGAACGAAAAATTACCACTAACTTTAAAAACTGACCCCTAATTTTCCCTCTGTGGGTTTGGCATTTAAGATTTATGATTTTCTCCAGTTTGTATATTCTTCACTGCTAATAAAACAAATTTAGACAGAGAAAAATATGTATTCTCCATATAAACATGCCATCTGATTTTTCTAAAATGCTTAAAACTTCACTCACTCAGCTCTGAAACACAATCTCTCATGTAAGTGGATTAATATCTACTATGTATAAATGTTAGAAATAAAAAGAAAATCAAAAACTCACTGTTTACAATACTGACCAATGTCAATGAATACAAAGCTAGAATGCATTTATGTTAAACCAAAGACACCTACTTTAATTAATCCTTCAGGAATTTTTATTAAACCACTACTTTGTTATAAGTAATGAAAAACACTTAAAATGTAGAATGCTACATCATAACTTATTAATACAATCAGCAAAAATAAACTCCATTTTTATTCCTTTTGTGTTTTCAGTTGCACTTAAGCAACTTTTTTACAATGAAACTGGGTTAGCATATCACATTTTTCTATGTAGAAGGAGAGAAGAAAGATTGAAGAAGAAATGACTCACTACTAAAACATGGCAAATGCAACTAATTGTCTCCAATTAGAATCATTTAGTCAAGGAGTGCATTATACTACATTATGTTTTATGTGCATTATGCTACACATTATGCTCTTCTCTCATCAGAAAATAAGGAAATGAGCCTTTAAATGCTGTAAAGAATTCTTTAATATTATTAATACAGATGGCAAAACTAACACAGAATTCCTGCACGAAAACATTAAAAAGGACAAACTTATTATACAAGACATGTTTTTATACTGTTGATAATGGAAAATATTTCAGGGTGTTTATGATAAAAAATATTAATCTGAAATTTAAAAAAATATATTTAAAATAAAATTGCTTTCATTTTAAAACAAACTGTGGTATATCACAGCAATAAGGGTAAATATTTACCTTCTTGCAGTATGGGATGGTGCGTAATACAAGATTGTTTTGGAAATTAACATTGTGAAATTACACTTCTGTAACAACGAAATGCAAATTTTTATTTAAAATGAAATAGCCAATGGCAGTTTGTACTCCATTAATGTGATAATTTAGAAGATGGTCAATTTAGAGTATAAACTGAATATATTAAGTTGCTGATGTGTGGCCAGATACCATGTCATTTATCATACACCTTGACTGGTTTATAATGTTATAGGTAATGCACTTTGAAAAGAAAGGATTACATACTTTGTATCCTAATGATGGTATACTAGATTACAGGAAATTGATTAGGCTAGGGACCTAGGTGTGATGGTGGATACATTTGAAATTCAAAGGATATATTGGAAGGTTAATATCCCTCTTCATAATACTATGATTTGGCCACATGTTGACTATTGTGCATAGATTTGGTAACCTGCATATCTAGAGGACTGAGAAGTGGTGGAGAAGATTCAGAAACGAGTGATCAAGTTCATGACAAGCCTGTAGAATGTTCCCTATAAGGATAAACCAAAGGTGTGGGTTGCAGAGTTTAGTTAACAGGCAGAGAAGAGAGGATATGACAGAATCTTATATAAGTTACTAAAAGGATTTCATAAGATTGACCCAGAAGAAATTTTTCAATACATGGGGAGTAGAGGAGAAAACAAGGGGTCACACTTGAAAGTTGTCTAAGAGTGTGGTGAATGAGTGGAATAGATTGCCAGAGGTGGTTGCGAGTGTCCCAACAGTGAATAAGAGGGGGTATGTATGATTAGGTATTGTGTTAATGAATAATACAGTTCTCCCAATGAGTCTTTTGACTCCATGGTGTACCCATATAAATAATAATGTTATCAGCTTGTATTTCTGCAAAGGCTTGGATATTTTCAGAAGCTCTTTTCAAATAAGTGTGGTTATAATTTGAAATCAGAAGTAGGCCCTGGAAACAAGTACCCTTAATTATGGATGGTTTATCTGACTATATCTTGTTTATCACCAGCTTGGTTGGCTCAGTAGATAGAGAGCACCACACTCCAACCTCCAGGATTATGGGTTAAAATCCTGGTGCAGGCAAGGATGTGTGCAAATGACTTTTGGTGGCAGATGAATTTCACTGTCCAGTGAGAGACCATCCTGCTTACTGAAAGTTTTAAGGGGCCTGAAAATATATGTTTGGTTTTTAAAAGTCTATATATAATTTCTTAGTCCACCCACACTACTGCAAAATATGTTAACCTTTTGTGGAAAAGATTCATAAAAATAAAATTTAAAAAAAAAAGCCTCTACTGACAAAAGTGTCTAATGCTTTCTGTTCTAAATACTGTAAAGTTAACAGTTATTGTTCTGATGGAACTAACTTAGTGCAGCAGCAAATTTTCCATCAGACATCAGAAGCAAACCCTAAGTTCTATCCTTAACAGCAAACAATAACATTGATAAAATGTTCTTTAATGATCTCTCCTGTTCTTTAATGATCTCTCCTGACAAGAAAAATCAATCTTAAACAGAATAAATATTTATACTGTAAAGAATTGGGCAAATAAGGTAAGTGCAAAATGGATAAACAGTGAAATAAAAAGTTAATATGGAGGAGAATATAAGATAACAGGCAATGAGTAGATGTATAACAATGGAGTATATTCTCTTGTGTAGCACTTTGTAAAGAACAGGTCAGGTGGAAAACCTATGGAAGGCACATAAATTTTTAGGCACGAATCCACCTTTAGTTGTAACCTGCACATGCCCCTTCTCTCTTCCAATCATTTAGTGATATCACACCATTTAGTAAATACTTAGGTGGGAGATGAATTTTGTTGTCCAGTGTGAGACCACCATCCTGCTTACTGGGGGCCTGAAGTGGCTTGCAAAAGTTCCAGGTTTGGTCTCTAAAGTAGGGTTTTCTGGACTTTGTAAAAAATAAATAAATAGATAAAAAACAGAAAAAAAATCCTTAGCCCACCTATGGTACAAAATGTACTATAGATCTGCAAATATTTTTTGTGAGTGTGAGCAAGATAAAAAAATTAAAAAAAAAATAGCTATATTCATGTAGTGATTTGTTTGAAGTCGGTGCTGAGATATATTGATAAAGCTGTATCAAAATTGTCTGATACTTTTTTATGTAGGTTTCATTTTAATACCTTTATTAAAGCACCCTTGAAATAACATTTTATTTCATTTTTTATGCCTATGTAAAGTAAAATGTACATAAGAAAAATAATAATATATTGTGCAAACTTCTGAGAGACAGATAAATGTAATTTTTTAAAAGATTTAGTAAAAAATTTGCCGCCCCTGGGAACTGGTCTTGCTTTAGCTTGCAGTTTATGAAAAAGTGATGATGAATCTGCTAAGATAACAGGAATTCTTCCTCTTACTTATTCTGGAGGGTATAAATTTGCTTGTGCCTGCAGTTAGGCCTACTTTGGACAAACTGGTAGAATAGTCAACATTTGCCTTGCAGAACATGAAAATTAAATCCGATCATCTTTATGGCAAGTTGGGACTAGCAGACCACACTGTAGATTAAATCTTCACATAGGATTAAATGGAAGAAGATATCGGTTTTACACAGAAGTCACTATAGGTCCAAAAGACTATTGGATCTATCATCAGATGCTATGAAGCATTCCTCCACCTCAACAAGTGTGGTTGTATTAATTTGCCAAAGATCTGTGAGACAGTCATTATGAGATCAGATAGCCTGACTTCTCTAACTTTATGGTTAACTAGCCCACAGAGGGTACCTCGGCAAGACATTAGTTCTATGTTAGTTACAAATGGAATTGTCTCTAATGCTTTAGTGTAGTGCTTGTCACAGTTATAATTTGTGCTCTGATTATTCTGAGTAGAAAACCAGTGAAATATTAGTAAGCTCAATAAATTAATTTATCTTTTCATCTCTTGGTGCTGTTTATACTGTGAAGCACTAATATGAATAATCAACAACACCTAAGGCCTTTCGAAACATAAAAGATTTCTTTTGGAAGATGGTATCTGGCATGACCAATCCTGTGAAGTTGCATGTAGATAATCATTGCCCCAACACTTTTATAGCTATTATAAAAGGATTGGCTGTTTTGGCAGGCATCAGTGATTTGAAAGAAATATGCAATGAGAGAAGTTATGAAAGTGCTGAAAAAAGCAAAAAAAGAACAGTGAAAAAGTATAGTGCAAATTTGGAGCCACAGATAATAGGATGAGAATGAGCTGAGAAGAAGGATTATGATTTTTTTATTTTCTTTTTTTTTTTTATGTGGCTCCCATTCATGAAAGGTTGTTTATGAATCTATAGTACATTTGTACCATGTATGGGTGAAGAATTAACACATGCATCTACAGATATAGGACACCCACCGGTAGGCATATGGCTAACCACCTTATCCTCGATACGGTATCGGTTAAATGTAAAAAAATCCTCTGGGATTTTTCAATGAAATTTATATTACAACATTTGAACTTGTTTCTCTGTGCTTATTCATTCCATTAAATCTAACAATGAGACCACGCCGTTAGCCAAGTGGTTACGTGCTCTGCAACCATTTGTAGCGATCTTTCCAGTTAATTAAAGAATCTGCAAAGTGGTTATGGTAATTTTCCAGATTTTTGGCATGTGGTTCATTTTGTAATTCTAAATTAAAAATAGGGATGAAAACAGTCCTATACAGTAGTTTGGTTGTAACATAGATGTTCATCATTGAAGACTCATTTTCTCTAATGTCCAAAAGCTGCAATAGTACATTCCATATGCCACTGAATTTCAGCATTTGATAAGAAATGAATGCCAAGACAAGGGATATTCTTCAAGTTCCAAAGTTAAGGCTTGAATATTCAGGCTTATGTGGTAGATGAAACAGATTATTAGATTTTTCTAATTCTTCTTTGGCACTGCAGCCTCATGTAGGGCCTTGGCCTCACATTTTTGGGTTTCTTAACTCACTATGAGGTGGGGTCGTTACCCCTATGCTCAACCATGTGTAATTGTCTGTGAAGCATTGTGTTCTTAAGAACAGTTTGCCTGCTTTGCAAGAGGAAAAACCTCAGATAAACTGGGATGAAAAACCCTGCAATCCACGCCCAAGACCGGCTAACTTGGCTATGCCTGAGAAAGATCCTTAGCTCCTCACGTTAGCGACGAGAATTGAACGCAGGACACTCCTTTCCCAGGAAAATGGTTGCGGACCGCGTAACCACTCGCTAACAGCACGATCCCATTATTAGATTTAATGGAATGAGTACAGCACAGAGAAACAAGTTCAAATGTTGTAATATAAATTTCATTGAAAAATCACAGAGGATTTTTCTACATTTAACTGATACCATATCGAGGATAAGGTGGTTAGCCCTATGCCTACAAGTGTGTCCTGTATCTGTAGATACATGTGTCAATTCTTCACCCACACATGGTAAATGCACTATAGATTCACAAACAACCTTTCATGGATGGGAGCCACATAAAAAAAAGAATCATAATCCTTCTTCTCAGCTCATTCTCATCCTATTATCTGTGGCAGCAGATTTGCACTCTAGTTTTCAGCACTTTCATATCTTCTCTCATTGCTATTTCTTTCAAATCACTGATGCCTGCCAAAACAATCAATCCTTTTACTTCCATACTCTCTTCCTTACTGTACTGATTGCAGTTTTGGGAAGTTTAACACTACCATATTAATTAAAATGAGACTGATTTTTAAATATGCTGGTGATTCTAAGAAAAGTCTTTCAAGTTTATATTTATTATTTGGTAACCTCCATGAGTCAACAGACCCACTCAATCAGCATCATGTCTATCATACTGAGATTTTAAGTTATTTACACTACTTGCACTCACAACACACTCAGGCAATGCATTCCACTCATAATTCCCACATAAAAAAAATCTACTCCTCACATCTTTCTTCACCACATCTTTATACAACTTCCAGAGATGGCTTTTCATTCTCACCTTATCATCTACTCTTTTTTATAATTCCTTTTCTATTTATCCGATAGAATCCCTTACCTAACTTGAAGGTCTCTATCATACTCCTCTTTTCCTCCTATCCACCAATCTCTATAATCCACATTCTCTCAAATGCTCTTCATAACCAAAACTCCAGAGTCCTGATATCACTTTGGTTATTCATCATTGGACCCCTCTAGTATTTCCACATCACTACGAAAACTAAGTGACCAAGATATCAGAGAGTGGTCTATTCAGGAGTAGAGTCCAAAAGACGACTTGTGACTAGTGGTGTGCCACAGGGTTCTGTTCTCGGACCACTACTTTTCAATTTGTTCATTAACGATATTGGAAAGGATCTGAGAGGAAGTGTTCACTTGTTTGCTGATGATGCAAAGTTGGATAGAGCAATAGTGAGTGCACAGGATGTCAAAATTTTGCAAGATGATTTGGATAGTTTGTAGGACTGGGCTAAGGAAAATGGATGCCAATTTAATGTGGCAAAGTGTAAGGTTATACATTTTGGAGTGAAAAGGATCTGAGAGGAAGTGTTCACTTGTTTGCTGATGATGCAAAGTTGGATAGAGCAATAGTGAGTGCACAGGATGTCAAAATTTTGCAAGATATTTGGATAGTTTGGAGGACTGGGCTAAGGAAAATGGATGCTGATTTAATGTGGCAAAGTGTAAGGTTATGCATTTTGGAGTGAAAAGATTAGCAGCAGTATATCACACTGGTGGAACCGTACTCCAGGAGATTGATGAGGCCAGGGATTTGGGAGTGTTGGTGGATAGGGAATTGAAGTTTAGGGGACACATCGCAAAAGTGGCTAAATCAGCTCATTAAATCACTTGGTTGCTGAAAAATACTTTAACAAGCAGAGACAAACAAGTTGTTGTTCCTCTGTATCGAGCCCTGATAAGACCCCATCTAGACTACTGTGCCCAGATATGGGCGCCAGGGTTTCTTCTTGATGGGGGAGGAGGTGGAGAGGATCCAGAGACGAGTGACCAAGATGAGAGCAGGTCTATGGAATGAATCTTATGAGAACAGGTTGAAGATTTGTGGGTTGCAAAAATTGGTTGACAGGCGGAAAAGGGGTGATATGATTGAGACATTCAAATTACTGAAGGGTTTCTATAAGATTAATTCAGAAGATATTTTTGAGAATAGGAGTGGTGGTGGGAGGACTAGGGGCCATACATGGAAGTTGGACAAGAATGTGGTTAGCAAGGGTATTAGAGCTAGGTTTTTTACTTGGAGAGTGGTGAATGAGTGGAATAAGCTGCCAGAGTCTGTTGTGGGTGCTATGACTGTGAATGAGTTCAAGGCAATGATAGATACTGCGTGAATGTCGAATAGTTGTTCTTGACATGATGTTAAAACCTCCCTCAATGAGTCTGTCGACTCCTTGGAGTTACTCAAAATAATAATAATAATAATAAAAATCTGAGCACTACAAATCCAATTCAGACAACATAGTCCTTATGTGGTCTGACTAATGCTTTATATAGAGGCACCACTATCTCCTTATCTCTACATACTGATGTAGAGATAAGGAGATCCCAAATCTCATCCACTTCCTGAAGTACAACTCCACCAATACAGTATGTAGCCTTATATCTCTGTATCCTAAAAGTGTAACACCTTGCATTTATTAATATTAAAACTACAATCCCACTCATTTGTCCAAGCAAAAAATCTATTCAAATCTTCCAGTAGAGAATTAACATCAGTACTACTCCTGATAATTCTACCAAACTCTGCATCATCATCGGCAAACATTTGAAGATTCCCAATCAATCCACATGAAATATCATTAACAAATAAGTTAAACAGTAGTGCCCTAGAAACAAACCCTAATGGAAAGCCACTGGTCACCGTCCTTTTTTAAGACACTACTCCATCATACACAACTTGCTGGAATCTTTCAGAAAACCAATCTTCAATCCATCTAACCAATCTGCTATCTAATTGCATCATTTGCAGCTTATATATACTAAACTGTCATCTATCAAATGCCTTGCCAAGTCAAAAAAAAAAAAAAAGAAAAAAAGAAATCATTGTATATGAATCTCTCTTATCTAACACATTCGTCATCTTATCATAAAACATAAGCAGATTGCTAAAACAAGACCTGCCCTGCCCTTCACAAGAACCGAACATCATAGAGAATTGTATGTTGAACAACCTCATTCCAACCTGTATTTTAACAAATTTTTACCAACACTTTGATCACAACTGCAGATATACAGACTGGTCTATAATTGGAAACAACTGTTCTCAAACCATGCTTGCAGAGAGGTATTATTTTGCCTTTCTTCCATTCTTTAGTAACCATTCCCACTAAAAGACTTTCATTAAATAACCAGGTCATAGACATGACTAACTCTTTTGCACATTCTTCAAAAATACGTGGTGATATGTCATCTATTCCCACATTCCAACATCTAACCTGAGCAACACTTGATACACCTCTGATTCTTTCACCTTAATTCTCCTAATCCTTGCCTCCCTTCTACATATTACACAGTGTCATTCACACCACTATGATATACACTGATTAAGTGTTCATTAAATAATTACACTATATCATTCCCTATGGCTACTCTGCTACCATAAGTATCCACCAGTGTCAACCTGCCATAATTATTATTTCTGAAGCTTGCCACATTGCAGAAAAATTCCCTTAGATTAGGTTCGACCTGACTGGCCAATCTCCTCTCGTATTCTACATTTTTTTTTAACCATGCTTGTTATATTCTTCATGCATCTGTTCACTACAAACTGCCTTGTATTTCATAACTTATTTTGTAACAATGCTTGTTTGATTTCACTGTTCATCTCACTCTTATTTATCAACTTAATGCTTGATATGCATTTATGCACTGCTTTTGTTAGATATTGCCTTATCATTTCCCATACAGTGTCAACATCTTTTCTACACAATTCATCAACCTAATGTACTCAAGCTAGTTGATCAGAGCTTCTGATAATCACCCACCTTATAGTTCTACATGTAGGCTTTCTTGATAACTTTTCCCTGTTTGACTTTCCAAACCAATACCTCATGATCACTTTATCCTGTAGTTATCCTGCAGAAACTCAGCAAATTCGCTCTCCTTGTTATTATACACTATTTCTTCTTTCCAACCCACATTCCTATAATTAAAATCTCCCATTAAGATCATCTTCCTTTTACTTGCTCAACTAATTTGTCGAAACATTTCACAATCAGTACTCTCCGCATCCTCCGGCCTATAAGAGCATCCTTTTGGATATGCTAGAGTAATCCCTCGATTAGTGCGCCCCCCCCCCCCATTAGTGCGTTTTCGATTAGTGTGCCTCTAAAATTCGATTAGTGCACCTATATACATCTTAAAAATAAATGTTACAGATTTTAAAAATTTTCTATCTATAGATTTTTATGGCTAACTATTTTAAAAAATCATTCACCAGAATGAAATAATTTAGTTACTCATTTAAAACATTTTACAAAGTTATTTTTAATGGCATACTACACTACTTCTATGTACACTATGTATACTATGTTCCAAATTTTTACTGACAAAATTTGTCATCTGCTATAGTATGCCCACAGATTTGAGTCCCTTCAACACTTCTGCGCATGCCACAAAAGGAGAATCCATTCTGATAATAGGGTAATCAATCCGTCTTCTGGGATGAGTTGTTTATTATTACATGTCGGAAAATTAACTTTTCTTTTATGATCATTGTAGTTTTTAAAGTGGTAACTATTTTGCTTGTATAACAGTTGGGAAATTTTATCTATAAAGCACATGATTTTGTGTGTTGGCGACCAATTCGTACATCCTTCATTTCTTTCTCCCCTTCAATGATAACGTTCAAGAGTTAATTAAATCTCATTCTGAAGAATTGAGTGATTCCGACCAGCTAAATTTAGATGCACAGCGGGAAGATCCAACCAAAGAATATGAAGAAAATTTAACCACTGATAGTCAGCCAAAAAAAAAAAAACCCAGGGGCTCCCATCTTGGGAGTACGTGGTTAGTGGCCACGGGGTCCCGAGCTGAGCCTGACATTGCTTCCACTTACTTGTGTCAGGTTCCTTCTATATTCTTTCCTATATGGCCTCACTTGGTTGAATCTTGCTTACTTCGACCCCGAGAGTATTAGAGTACTCTAGGCCCAAGGATGTTTCTCCTTTTCCCAACTTCTACTCTAGTTGGTAGAGGGCAGCAGCTCTACTAGTACTTGATGAAGCACTGCAGTGGAGGAGGTAATGGGAAACCACTCCACTGATATCCCTAGAAAATTTTAACAGCAATGAATAGAACTTATAAGGAGGCAGCTACCAGCCCGGCAAACCAAGGTGGTGTCTCTTGGCACAGAGAGGAAAAGAAGGTGCACATTGGAATAGATACAATATCGGGAAATAAGGACGCTTCAAGGGCTGATGTTCTTCCCGATCAAACCTCTAAAAGCGACTTAAAACAAGCTATAAATAAACTGAAAACAAAAGATCGTTTCATTTTCAGTTGCAATCAAAATTGCAACATGGAATGTGAGAACAATGAACAGATGTGAAAAATTAGAAAATCTCAAATGAGAAATGGATAAAGGAAAAATTGATATCATAGGGCTCTGTGAAGTCAAATGGGAAGGAATAGGTGATTTCTATAGTGACGAAGTAAGAGTAATTTACTCAGGCAGAGATAAAAAGGAAAAAGGAGTTGCATTAATTTTTAATAAAAGAACAGCAAAGAGTATCATTAGCATAAACTGTCTGAACGACAGGTTTATGGTGGTAAAATTGAAGGCTGAACCAGTGGACATAACAATAATGCAAGTATATATGCCAACAAGTAACCATTCAGATGAGGAACTAGAGGAAATGTATGAACAATTACAAGAACTAATTAAAGAAGAAAAAAGAAAACACTATATGATTATAATGGGAGATTGGAATGGAGTTGTAGGAGAAGAAGAGGATGGGGGTGTAGTAGGAAGATATGGACTAGGTAATAGAAATTAGAAAGGGGAAAGGTTAGTGGAATTCTGTAAAGAAAATAAGCTAATAATTACAAATACTTGGTTTAAAAAAATCTAAGAAAAGACTATACACATGGAAAAAACCAGGAGATACTGAAAAGTATCAAATTGATTACATTATAAGAAAGCAAAGATAGAAGAATAGTGTAAAAAATGCATGCACATATCCTGGAGCTGATATTTATTCTGAGCACAACCTACTATTCATAGAAATAAATGTGAAACTAAAGAAAATAAAAGAAGCTATGAAAAGGAAAAAATGGAACTTAGAGAAATTAAAAAATACCAAGGAATTTGGAAATAGATTGGAGAAAGAATTAGAGGAAACAAGTTTTGTCAAAACTGAAGATCCAGAAAAGAAATGGGAACAAGTTAAAGAGAAAATAAAGAAGATTGCAGAAAAAGAAATTGGATATGTAAGAGCTAAAAGAATAAAAAAACCTTGGATAACTAATGAAATGATTTCTCTAATGGTAGAAAGAAGAAAATGGAAAAATAAAGACACCCCAGAAGGGAAAATACAATATAGAACCTTGAATGACAGATTGAGAAGGGAAACAGAAAGAAGTAGAGCAGACTGGCTTAAAAAACAATGTGAAGAAATGGAAAATTATGAGGGAAGGTATGAATCTTTTATATGAAAAAGCATTAATCACAAGAGAAATGGAATTCGAGCTAGAAGCATAGAAAATGAGAATGGAGAAATCATAACTTAAGAAGATAAAATCCTAATGAGATGGAAGGAACACATTGAAGATCTATATGACAAGGAAAATGAGGGTGGGGATCAGGAAATGTTTAGACAGTTGAGTTTGGCAAGCGCAACAAGAATGATTGTTATGGGAGATTTTTAACTACAGTAGTATAAACTGAGGAGAGGAAGATGCATGTAGCAATAAGGGAATGGAATTTCTAGAATTCTTGAGGGACAAATGTCTTAGGCAACGTGTAATAAAGGGAACAAGAGGTTCAAGAGTTTTAGATTTGGTTATAGCATCAGAAGAGTTGATAATAACCGAGATGACATCTCTCCCACCAGTTGGAGAGAGTGATCATATGGTTTTGACTTGGAAAATGAATAGACATGCAGGAGTATCAAAGAGATGAGAACGTATGTGGAATTATAAGGCAGGTGATTATAATAGTCTAAGACGTCAACTTGGGGAAGTTTCATTGAGGAAGGAATTGGAAGGCTGGGATATCATTAGTGTATGGGAAATTATGAAAGAATATTTGTTAGCAACAATGGTAAGTTGTATACCATGAGTGAACAAGAGGACACAATTTGGAGTAAAGTGGATGACAAACAATATTAAACAGGAATTGCATGTGAAAAAGAGGCCGTGGAAGAGATATAAGGAGACAGGAGAAGAGAAGATGCATGAAGAGTATAAGACACAGGCCAGAAGAGTGACTAGTATGGTAAGGAAGACGAAACTGGAATATGAGAGGAGATTAGCCCTAAGATCCAAAGAAAATTTTAGGGAATTTTTTAGCTATGTTGCCATAGGAAGAGAAATGACTATGGAAGAATGATATTGTGGATAAAAGTGGGAATAGAGTGACTGATGCAGCGGACATAGTAGAATTGTTCAATGAACACTTTACTGGAGTATTTCATCCTGGAGGAGTCAGTTTTAATGCTAGAGGGATAAGGCAGGTTCTTCACACGAGGAGAGTGTGTTTCAAATACTCTTGAAGTACTTTCAAGTACTCTGGAAGTCAGTAAAGCTGTGGGACTGGATGGTATTTCACCACGAGTTTTGAGAGAATGTGCTAGGGAACTGACAAAAGCCTTTGACACTGCCAGGTCAAAGTCTTTTCATTGAAAAGCCTTTGACCTGGCTTTTCAATAAAAGTCTGGCTGTTGGAAAGGTGCCCATGGAATGGAAGGAAGGTAAGATAGTGCCATTGCATAAGGGCAGTAGCAGACTGGAAGTGTCTAATTATAGACCAGTTTGTGTGTCATCAGTAGTTAGTAAGATCTTGGAGAAAGTAGTGAAGGACTGTATATAGCATTGGGCAAATGAGGGTCATGTTATCTGTGAGAGTCAACATGGATTTGTGAAGGGGCGCTCTTGTTTTAGCAATATGCTAGCCTTTTATAATAAAGTTACAAGAGCATTAGATGAGGGAAAGGCATATACTGCCATTTTCTTAGACTTAGCAAAAGGCATTTGACAGGGTGCCATATGATAAGCTAATATTTAAGTTGCAGCACATGGGTCTGGATGCCAGATTGGCAACTGTATTCAGGATTGGCTGTCCGATAGGTATCAGAGAGTTGTGTATGGTGGGACAGTTTCAAGGAAGCAGAGGGTTACAAGTGGGTCCCACAGGACTCAGTACTGGGACCTATATTGTTTAACCTTTATATCAATGACATTGTTAGTGGATTGCAAGGGGATATTCAGTTGTTTGCAGATGCAGCAGCCCTGCAAGAGGATATGAATAAGCTAGATAGATGGGCAAATGAATGGGTATGTCAGTTTAATGCAGCAAAATGTAAGGTCTTGAGGTTTGGGAAACATCGATGGGACACTGCATACTCTATGGAAGGAGTTATACTGGAGGAAGTAGGGGAGACAAGAGATTTGGGGTTGATGATTGATAGAAACCTGAAATTTAGGGGACATATTGCAAAGGTGGTGAAGGTAACACAGAGGATTGCTGCAATTATGAGAAGGACACTGACCTGCAGAGATAAAAGTTATCATTCCGTTGTATAAGACCCTGATCAGACCACACTTGGACTATTGTTCTCAGATTTGGTCCCCAGGATTTGAAGGGGATAAATTAACTGTGGAAAGGGGGCAAAGGCAGATAACAAAGATGTTTTTCAGGACTGTACAATGATAGTTATGAGGATCGGCTGAGGGAATGTGGACTGCAGAGTTTGGTGGATAGAAGAAGGAGAAGTGATATGATTGAGACTTTTAAACTGTTGAGAGGTGGTTACAGGGTTGACACTGGGGAGTTCTTTCGCTTGAACAGCAGGAAGGAGTGATGACAAGAGGCCATCCCTAGAAGTTACGAAAGGAAACTGTGAGCAAGAGGGTGAGGTGCATGGAGGGTGGTTGAACCATGGAATGCATTGCCTAATGGAGTGGTGAGAGTGAGAATGGTCAATGAGTTCAAAGAGTGGTATGATAGACTTTGTGTTTCTTAGTGGGGGGGGGACCTCCCCTCGATGAGTCTTGATAGACGTTGTGTTTCTTAGGAAGGACCTCCCACGATGAGTCTTTTGACTCCATGGAGGCCTGAATAATAATAATAATAAAAAATAGACCAAATGAGTTGCCATTAGAAGATATAAACAAGGTATATGAAGATGATCTAGGCCCAGAGATTTTGAAGACAGAAGTAGAAATAGCCATTAAGGAACTAAAATGTTGGAAGGCAGAAGGAATAGATGAAATACCTGCAGAATTCCTGAAACAACTTCAGAAGAAAGGAACTGAAGAAATTAACAAAATAATAAATTTAATTTATAACAAAGGAGAACTACCAAAATATTTTATGACCTTAATATTTATACCTATACCAAAGAAAAGTAATGCATTGAAAAATTAGAACAATAAGTCTCATTTCTCATACATCAAAAATACTTATGTGAATCTTAACACAAAGAATTGCATCTAAAGTGGAAGAATTTCTTGGAGAAGATCAGTTTGGTTTCAGGAAGGGTAGGGGAACAAGAGATGCATTGGACTGTTAAGAATAGTTAAGTGAAAGCAGTCTAGAAGTGAATAAAGAAGTTAAAATCTGTTATACAGATTTTGAGAAAGCTTTTGACTATGTAAAATTGGATAAGATGGTGGAAATAATGGAAAAGATTGGTATAGATTGGAAAGACAGAAGGCTAATTATCTCACTATATATGGGACAAACTGCCATGGTGAGAGACATATATGGTACAACAGAACCAGGTATCATTGGATGAGGAGTAAGACAAGGATGTTCTCTGTCACCAATTTTGTTCAACATGTATTCCGAAGCAATGTTAAAAGAAGCACTGGAGAATTCGGAAGAAGGAATAAAGATTGGAGGTAGACAGATATTTGCAATAAGATGTGAAACAGGACTACAACATCTGTTGAACAGATTACTGGAATCCAGATTATCAATTATGGAATGAAAATTAACATCAGAAAAACAAAGGTGATGAAAATAGCAAGGAAAGAGGCAAATATGGATTTCAAAATAAATGAGGAAAAATTGAATCAAGTAAAGACATTTAAATATCTAGGAAGTGTTATTAGCAGTGATGGAAGATGTAAATGTGACATAAAAGCAAGAATAGTGATGGGAAGAGATGCCTTTAATAGAAAATGGAATTATTCAGAAGTAAAATGGATAGAAACCTAAAGAAAAGAATAATCAAATGTTATATGTGGAGTGTTTCCCCTCTATGCATCTGAAACTTGGACATTGAAGAAAGAAATTAAGAATTTGGAAAGCTTTGAGATGTGGATTTGGAGAAGGATGGAAAAAATCAAATGGACAGATAAAATAACTAAAGAGGTCTTAAAAAGAGTAGAAGAAGAAGTCTGTTAAGGAGGATAAAAAGAAGCAAGAGAAACTGGATCGGACATATTCTGAGAGGGAATGGAATCATCAGAGATGCCATCGAAGGAAAAATAGATGGAAAAAGACCCAGAGGAAGAGTAAGGAAAACAATGCTAGATGACATGCTCAATGGAGACAGCTATACAACCTTGAAAGAGAAGGCTCAGAACAGAAGAGACTGGAAGGAAAGTTTCTGCTACTAAAAGAAGAACCTGCTAAATTGCAGAATACTAAAGAAGAAGACAGCCAAAAGAGATTTCACAGAAACAATTTGAAAATATTTTTCGTACAGTCGAAGTTTTTAAGCAGCAATGCTTAGAGGCTGACCTGATGAAGAGAGAAGCAGTAAAATTTGCAGAAGAGTAGAAGAGGCAATAGGGCCATACCGTCGGTTGTATGAAAAAAAAAAAGAGAAACAAAATGCCTGCCAAGCTATGTTAGCTCAATTCTTTGTTAAGAAGCAGAATAATAAATTTATATTGTGAATATGTTTTATTGTCTTTCAACTGCATGGTTTTCCTTTAACTAGGCTGTGAGAAATACCTTAATTCTTTTATAAAAAAATTAAGGTTCAAAAAACAAATTTGAGGAACGAATTATACTTTTTCCCATAGGTTATTATATTCGATTAGTGCATTTTCGATTAATGCGCCTGTTTTAAAGAATGCTTTAGGCACACTAATCGAGGGATTGCTGTATTCTATTGATCTCAATTTCAGCACACATTACTATTTTCTACTCTTGAAGGACACGATTCCTCTGCAACCAAAAACAATACTCCCCCCCCCTCTCTCCATCTTCTTATCCTTTCAGAAAATTCCATACATATCCTACCATTTCAAGTCCTAACATCATATCATCCGCCATCAACCAAGTCAACTGCCAATTATCTTTGGGCATACTGATTCAATTGACGCTACAAACTCAGCCCCTTTATTTCTGATTCTTCGTACATTAGTATACAAGCATAATAATTCTCCACCCTCTGAGGGCACCACATGAACATAATCATCCTTTACTCTTCTGTTATTTGCACCATCCCCATTTCTCTGATCTAGAATGTGATTTTATTTCATATTCTTTATCATCCCCAAAGTTTTGCACTGCAAAGACTGTAAAAAATCTTAAAACTATGAAAGATATTTCAACTTCTGGAATAAGTACTAGTGATAAACATTCAGAATACTCTTTCAAAATATCTTACAAGAAGAAGAAGGAGAAAAAAAATTTCTTGATGAAAACTAATTCATCTTAAGTTAAACCTGGGTTCTAAGGCACAAGTTTAGACCAAAAAAAAGCAAAGGATGTATGGAGCAATGGAATTAACTATGTGTGTGTATATCTGTAGGCAAAGGGATAAAGAAAGATGTTTTCAGAATGAACAGCAAAATGAAGCATCTTGTCAGTATCATAATATAAACATGTAGGCCAAGGAATGACAGACTCATGTTACTGATAGTAATATAAATGCCATCTGCTCCCTAATGTAATAAAAGGTTATGTTATGAAGATTAAGCACCTTTGTAGCGCAATTGGAAAAACGACAGTATGCTGCACCCTTTGATTGAAAGGCCCGAGTTCGATTATCATTGTGACGAGAGAGGAATCTTTATATGGATATGGGCTTTTTCACTTGAAGATGAGGTAGCAGGGTTTTTTCTCCCGGAAATTTGGGTTTTTCATCCTGCATACAGACAAACTGGCCTTGAGAACACACACAATTTACAAATTAAAAAATACCAGTGGTGGTGATTGTCAGTAGATGGCATTGATGTAGATGATGATGGTAGTGGCAGTTTGATATGGTTGATAATTGTGTTGGAGACAGAGTTGTAGAAGTAGGTGCCCTCCCTCAATGAGTTTTTGGAGTCCTTGGAAGTGTCATAATGTTATATTAATAATGTTATGTTAATAATAATGTTTTCTAGCATAATAGAGAACCCTGTGATACAGCCCAAACAAATATTCAGTGGCTAAATAAATAAAATTTACACACACACACACTACTTGGAAGTTACATGTAATATATGCATTGTATGCAATGGAGCATGTAGGTAGGGTTACTATTGGAAGGAAAAGGCAACACACACATGCACACACACACAGGCAATCCCTGACTTAAGTAAATTTGACTTACTTAAATTCAGACTTAAGCAAATTATGATGAAAGGGTTAAAAAATAGTGATCAATAATATTTTACTTAACCCCACCTACGTTATTTCCACACCATCTTAACACTAGTCTTCTAAGAGGCAGACATTCTACATAGTGCATGCACTTTCCCCAGTCTCATCTTCAATACCGGCATCTATATTTTTAACAATTTAGTGCAGCATATTTTGTGTTTGCATGTTAGATATTTATAGTATTTGCATGGATCCTAATACTTTACCCTTCTTAAAAGTCAAAAATTCTATGGATGACATATCAGACTGTTATCGACAGATTTGTAAAGAGAAAAAAACAAGCCACTGTTCAATCATCTCATTAGAATTTCACAACAAAGGTTGAACAGCCAAAGTAAACTCTCTAAAAAATGTTTTCTAATTTTCTCATACTATTTATCATTATCTCTCATCTCATCCGATTGATAAAGGATTGAGTCCACTAAGAAGAAAGGTTCTCCACTTATCGCAATCTTTAGTCATCTCAATCACGACTCTATAGTTGGGTAGATGTGAATGTTCTTTCAGCAACTTTATCCAAGTACTTCTTGGTCTGCCTCTAGGTCTTTTTCTTCCGATATATCCATTCAGAGCTAAATATGGGAGTCTATGAGGGGCCATTCTCTGAATATGACCAAACCATCTCAGTTGATGCTTAATGATTGTGTGTATTATATTATCTGGGAAGTCTAAATCTGTTCTGACTTAATCATTAGTCTTGTGTTGCATCCAGTGGGTGTTATAAATTTTTCCGAGGCATTTCATTTCAAATACTTGAAGTTTCTTGATTGGTTGTTAAGTTAATCTCCAGGCTTCTGAAGCATAAGTAGCCGTTGGGATAATAATTGTTTTATATAATTTTAGACTCATTGGGATTTTTTTATTTTTCCATATTTTGTTTAGTTTATTCATGTTGGTCCAACCTAGGTTTCTCCCATGTTTTATGGTTTCCATATTGTTGAGGTTACTAGATATAAGACTGCCAAGATAAACATATTTATTAACTTGTTCCAGTAGGTGATTTTTAAGATTCATAGAAATATTTTCTTCTTCTCTACCTATCTTCATTATTTTTGTTTTATGAAGATTCATTTTCATACCATAAGTTTTACAAGAGTCATTTAAAGTATTAATAGTTTTTTCTAACTGTGGTTTAGAATCTGCTAAAATAATATCATCTGCGTATTTTATGTGATTAATGTTGGTACCATTGATTTTTACACCTGGTTCATCGGCTATGGTTTTACAGACTTCTTCTAGGAAGAGGATAAAGAGTTGAAGTGAGAGAAGGCATCCCTGCATTACACCTTTCTCGACTCTGAAATTCTCGGTTTTAATATTGTTTGTTTTAACAAAAGCTTTGGTGTCTCCATAATAATTTGTCTTAAATGTTAAAATATCAGAATCCATTTTTACGTTTTTTAGAATAGTAATCAATTTGTTTCTATTAACTGAATCAAAGGCTTGCTTAAAATCTAGAAAACAACAGTATATGGGCAGGTTGTATTCCCAATATTTTTCTGCTATATTATTAATGGTGAAGATATGATCTATAGTGGATCTATGTAGCCTGAATCCTGCTCGGTTTTCCTCTGTGATTTTTTTCTGTAAGCACCTGTGCTCTCTTTTGTATAATTCGAATGAATAGTTTATAACTATGACTTAAAAGTGTTATGGGTCTGTAATTTTCACATATTCTTTTGCCTCCTTTTTTGTGAATTGGTATAATAATTCCTGTTTTCCAGTCAGTTGGAATTACTCCAGTATAAAGAATTTGATTAAATAAATTCATTAAGAAATTAATGGCTTCCTTGCCACCATATTTCCATAGATATTTCATCTTTACCTATAGCTTTTGAAAGTTTCATTTGGTTTATTGCATTTATAATTTCTGCTGAGGTTATGGGTGGTGCCTTTTCATATATCATCTTTTCTGTTATATTTTCCTCCTCCTGTTCTTTTTGAAATAATGTTTGATAGTAGTCCTTCCAAATTATTTTAATATTTTGTATTGACCCAGTTTCTAGATTGTTTTTATCTTTCATTGTTAATTGTTTATCTTTATAGATCTTAGTTAATTCTTTGATAATTTTGTATACCATTTTATTATCATTTCTTTTATTAGCTTCTTCGCCGAATTTTGCTTTTTCCTCCAACCAGTTATTTTTGGCAGATATGCACATTTTATCAATTTTGTTTTTAAGATTCTTATAATGTTGTTTATTTTCTTCTGTATTTTTTATATTTAATATATGCTTTGCTGTTCTTTTTTCTTCTAAAGTATTTAGAATTCCAAGGGTTATCCATTCATGATTTGGTCTTGATGTTATACCAAGTATGTTTCTTGCAGTACTTGTAACAATTTTTTACTTTGATTCTATGTATTTTCTATATTGTCATAAGATAATCTTCTAAATTCATTTCCTATTAGTGTCTGATAATTATTTTGCATAGATTTCTCTTTCAGTTTTGACAAGTCCGCTTTGTTGATAGGAGCTCGTGATTTACGATACTTGAATTTTAGTTTAATTTTTGCTGCTAGCAGTTAATGGTCAGTGTCGAAGTCTGGAGTTTTTAAAGTTCTAACATTTTGCACTGATGATTTCCAATTGCGTTTGATTAGAATGTAATCAATACAGTTCTTTGTTGTACCATCTGGTGAGGTCCATGTGTATTTGTGGGAAGGGCTATGGAAAAAAAGGGTGTTACAGATAAATAGATTATTTGCTTTACAAAATTCTAAAATTCTTTCACCTCTTTCATTTCTGTTATTAACTCCGAACCTGCCCATAACATCCTCCATGCCTGGGGTGAACTTCCCAATTTTGGCATTAAAATCTCCCATCACTATTTTTCTTATTGGTCTTGTCTATTAGATCTTGCAACTTATCATAAAAGGTATCGATTTCTTCATCTTCATGTGACTGGTCGGGGGCGTAGATTTGAATAATTGTAAAGTGAACATTTTTTTCTTTACCTTTTAATCTGATAGCGATCATTCTTGGGCCATGTGGTTCTATGGCCATGACTGCATTTTGTAGACTATTATTCACTAAAATGGTGACTCCTTCTCTATGTATATTGTCCTCTCTGCCTGAGCAGAATAGTTTTCCTGAATTTAGATTTATAACTCCTTCTCCTGTCCAATGGGTTTCAGCCAAACCTAAAATGTCCCATTTAATCCTAGTGTTAAATTGTGAATGAAACTATGTTGTGTCATTTATTTTTTTTCATTCACATTTAACATTGCTTATTATGTATTAATCATGATTTGTATAAAAATTATTTATTATTCCTTAATTTAGGATTACTATTTAAATATTTATTCTAAACTTAACCTACTATTAATTTGTTAAGCAATAATATGTGCAGAATTTATAATAACTAAAATATATATATAATGTAACGAAAAGTATTATTATAATTAATTCTATACGTAATGAAAAAGCTGATTAAGTAGCTCAAATATTCTGTTTATTCTTATTTGTGAAAATTTAACGTTATGTAATCACTCATGTAGTAGTAGAGCATTGTATTACATTAGCGAAATGTTTGCGTTTATTTGTTGTCATGGAGACGCATGAAATAAACAAGCACGAATCGAATAGAGCGTGACCTTCGGACTGAAAGGAGAGGAAAGATATTTATATATAATATATAGAAGATTTTGAATGAGAAGAGAGAGGAAGTTTTTGCGGAGCGGGAAGGAAGGTAGGATACAAGCAAAAGAAGTGGAAGAAAATTATAAGTTCTCTAGGGCAGAAATTCATGAGAATAGTGTTTAGAAATGAGCCAAAACATAGTGAATCATATACTTAGCTGCAAGTGAAGTCAGCTGTGTTGTAAAGGAAAATTAATGTCGTATCCGGATAAATAAAGAACTGGACATTCAATGAAAAATTCTGATTAGTTCCAGTTAGTCTAGGATTACGTCTTAATTCTATGTTGCCCTGAGAAGAATTATATTGAAATTAACTAGTTTCAAAAAAGTAAACAAGGAAAGATATCAGTGCCTTATTGATGTGTTTTTTTTTTTTTTTGAGTAGTGAAGCGCAATTAACAGTAGTTCAGTTAGATCGTTGGAGAATTTTATTTATATGTTCCGCTAACGTAAATAAGTTAATTCATAAGTGTGCTCACAATTAATAGATGTATTGAAGATTGTATCTGGTAAGAGTAGTCATACTTGTTTGTTTATTCTAACTTTAACATATCTTAGAAGTTCAAAGTCCGAAATAAGATTGCTTGGAATATTGTCTACCTTGATTAGTGCTTCCTGTGAATTTAAACATTAAGTACAGCTGATAGATATGTGGAGACTGATTAAATAAGAAGTTTCATTTTATTAACTTGAGTTAAGAAAGCTTGTGATTTTGAAGCTGTGAATTGTATGTCAAAGTTTAGAACATTGAATTGGCATGAGTGACTTAGCAAGATGTATTAAGTTGATTGTATTGTTTCATTTTTAAAGCAGAATTCTTGTATTTGTTATATATATCATATATTAAATGTTTATTTTGTTAATCTAAATATTGTGTTTGCCTGAATTCCCTTTTATTGCACCGCTCATAAATATTCGAATCTTTCAGGAACCCCAAGTGGAATAGTAAATAATTCGGCCTAAATAAATGAGGAGACTGCTAACTCAATTAAGAATTGATCCTACTATTTTATATAGACTAATCTAAAAATAGGGTGGCGCAGTATAATTATAAATTTCTCTACTTTTGGATCGGTGATCAATTTGCAATTAGTTGTTATATTGATAAGAGTGACTTGAACCAAGATGGCGGATTTAGAACATAACATGAAAATAGAACGTCACGACACTAGCAAGTTCTTTTTCCATCAAATTTATTTTCCCAGGTTTTAACAGTGTCCTCATATTTAAGGTTAAGAGATGCGAAATTCTATTGGCTGACCACATACTAAACTTCTCGACTGCTCCCTGTGATCTAGGATCAGTCGTGTCAGTTTCCTCAGACGCAGTAACATTCTCTTGACACAGTGGAGACTCCTGATTCATAGGGTTGAATGGCAGAATAATGCAACCGGCTTGCCACTCCTCTGCTGCATCCTTTGGTCCATGACTCCTTATTCTTTATTCGGAGCAACCCGTTAGAGTTTCCCTCATCCGCCACCCTAGGGACACGCCTGGTAGGAGTCAGGTCTCCCCCAAGTATACTATTTATACTGTATGATATTACTTTGCATTAGAAATTATTATTGCACAGGTATCTCTCTATATGTATTGAAAGTACATGGCAAGAAGGGAAAGAACAAGGGGTCATCAGTGGAAGTTGTGTAAGTGTTTGGTTAATGAGGGTGTTAGAACTAGGTTTTTTGGTTGGAGGGTTGTGAATGGGTTGCCAGAGGTGGTAGTGGGTGCTTCATCAATAAATGATTTTAAGGAGAGGTATGATAGGTACTATGTGAATAAATGGATCTCCCATGATGAGTCTCCTGACTCCATGGATATCTGAATAATAATTTCTATTGGCACTTGTGACATATTAAATGAATAACAAAAGCATGGAGACACAAGATAATAATTATATAATAAGGCAGATATTGTGATATGAATCTAAACATCAAATAATTTCCATTAGCACTTGTGACATATTAAATGAATAACAAAAGCATGGAGACACAAGATAATAATTATATAATAAGGCAGATATTGTGATATGAATCTAAACATCACCAGTGACCAGGCATTCAGAAGATTCTCAAAAAATATGCATAATCAAATCCTTATTTAACTGAGCACTTGTCTGCTCCATCTCCAGGTATTTCAGACTAGAACTTGACACCATCCAAAGCATCATGCTGCAGAATGGCTTCACCTCAAAGAAGATTCAACACATATTTGACACAAGTCAGTCCGTAGGAACCCTTACACTGTTTGCTTGACTCCCATGCATTGTGTCAATTCTATAAAACCCCTTTTTTCTTCTTCATCTCATCTGTCTGGCAACAGGTTCAGTACCCTTTGTATAATCAGTCTCCAAATGGTTCTACTTCTAGTCTTCTGGAACACAGTAATGAAGTTGGGGAATTCACTCTTTCTTTTAAGGATTTGAACCTTCCTCAGTCTTCCGGATGGAAGCTGTTTTCCTGTTCTTCCATTTAGCATGATGTTTGGAAGTCTGTGAGGAGGCATTCTCTGGACATGGCCGAATCATCGGAGCTGTTGTTGAAGAATAATGTTTGTGAGGTTTTTCTGGTAGTTGAGATCCTGCTTTACTTGTTCTGTGGTTTTATGTTCAATCCAGTGTGTCCTGTTTATTTTTCTTAGGTACTTCCCCTCAAATGCACTTATTTTGAGTAGTTCCTTCTTAGTGGGTCACCATGACTCACTCCATATGCTGCTGTAGGGATGATCATGGCTTTGAATAGTTTGATTTTAGGATGTTTTGAGAGTTTGCTACTGTTCCATATTTTTTATGTTCAGCCATTCAATATTAATTGTGTTTTACTGTTTCAGTGCTGTCTAAACTGTGTGTAATGGTGCTTCCTAAGTAGACACAAGATTTCACTTGTTCTAGGGTTTGATTCTCCAGGGTTATTGAGATGTTTTCAACTTCTCTTCCTATTTTCATTATTTTGGTCTAACTGCTGTTGATCCTCATTCCAAAGTTTTTACATGCTTCATTTAACAAATTGACTCTCTTATTTCTAATTGTAACCTGGATACTGCCAGGATTATTATATCATCTACGTATTTGATGTGGTTGATGTTTCTTCCATTTATATTTATCCATGATTCATTGGAGATTTCTTTGCATATTTCCTCTAGGTATATGTTGAATAAGTGCAGTGAAAGTGGACAGTCCTACACGACTCCTTTTTCTATCTTAAATTCTTCTGTTTTTATATTATTACATTTAGCGAGTGCTTTTGTGTCTTTGTAAAAGTTTGAAATGAAGGTCAACAATTCCAAGTCTATTGATTTAGAGTTCAGGATGTTGATCCGTTTGCCTCTGTCTATTGAATCAAAGGCTTGTTTAAAGTCAATGAAGCTGCAGTACAGTGGTAGATTGTGTTTCCACGTCATTTCTGCTATAGTATTAAGTGTGACAATTTGATCAATTGTAGATCTTGTGAATCTGAAACGAGCTTATTCTTCCTCAACAATTTTTCCATTAATTTATGAATGCCCTTTGCATGCCATAAAACCCCTTTAATAACTTAAATGCTTCAATCATGTCTCCACTTTAATCTATCAGCTAATTTTTGAAGCCTACAGACTGTCAATCTATTCCCATAGGGAGCATTTGATAGACCAGCAACAGATGTTATAGTTCACAGAAATAGTACAAAGAGAGGAAGAGTCTTTGTGTTTATAATCCACAGAAAACTAAATGCATTAAACATGTAATAACAGCAAGTGAATTCCAAAGCATCTTTTCCAATTCACAGAAAAACTAGTACAACCAATGAACAAAAACTGAGGGAAGGGAGTGACAAAAGAAAAAATTCTGCATTCTTTTAAAGAAACAACAAAGCAGAATCAAATTTCATAGGAAAATTCCTTAGGGATGCTAATACATTTATTTTCATAATGTATAAGAAAACGATCTAAATTATGAAATCGTTAATTTTCTAATTTAGAAATGTGAATTATTTTAACACTCTCCTTTGCACTCTTTCCACTGTATCAGAATCGCAATGGAATCCAGGAGACCAGACCAGCGCACAATAGTCCAAGTTATGTCTTATTAAGACCATGTAAAAAGGAAAAATGACTTCCTTATCATTACATGTCAAGGTTCGTTTCAGAATTGCCATTATTCTCTAAGATGTATTTGCAATCTTTGCTACATGAACTCTGAACTTCAACTTGCTATCTGCTAACAATCTTAGATCCCCAGCCTGATCAGTTTCTTCTAATATAATACGACACTGGATATCTAATCATGCCAAAGTGCATGACTTTACATTTACTGACAGTGAATTGACATCCATTTTCCCATGCCCACATTTCCAGTCTAACAAATTATTCTGCAAATACTGCATATCAGCTGCATTCCTGATATGCAGCAAAATCCTTCCCAATGTAATTAATGTACAGATTGAATAACAATGGAACAAGGACTGATCCTTGTGGTACACTGGTTACTTTATATCTTGCAGACTCACATCCTGCATATACCACTTTTTGATATCTGTCAGTCAGCCATCCTCTTATACATGCTAATAGTTTATAATCCAATCCCATATTCTCCAATTCATGCAACAATATTCCATGCTATATTCTGTCAAAAGCTTTAGCAAAATCCAAAAGTATTATAGTATATCCATTCCCCTTGTGTAACTCAGTGGTAGCATTATTATTGAATGTCAGCAAGTTGCCAAAACATGACCTTCCGTTAGTGAATCAATGCTGTTCACTGCAAAGTATTCTCTGTCAATCCATTTCTGAAAGAGAGCCCTACCCAACTATTTCAAAATCTTCACCACCACTCCTGAGATACTGACTGGTCAATAGTTGAATAATCAGTTTTTGCACCACCCTTATGCAATGGGATTATCATACATTCTTTCACTACCTGTGGAATCAGAAATTATGAATTTCATTGCTGGTATGAGACTACTGTCCCACTTATTGGGGATCTGAAGTGGCTTGAAATGTTTGGTCTCTAGATCAGGGTTTCCAGGTTATGTAAAAAATTACAAAAAAATATATAATTGATATAAATGGAAAGAGGAAAAAAACATCAAAGCGCACTCATGGTACAAATGTATTATAGGTTTACTAATAGCCTTTTGTGGGTGGGAACACATAAAAACACCACAAGAGGAGGATAAAATACATTTATTAAACTTGCCAATATTTTGATGGTTTTCTACCTGGCATCTTCAGAGCACAATTATAACTTTGACAAGAATACAGCACTGAACTAAATAAATTTGGAAAACAATCAATTCAAATGGTAACTGAAACGGAACTAATGTCCTTATGTGGCATCCTTTACAGGCCAGATAACCATGTGTTAATTTGTAGAAGTCAAGCGTTCAGGTCTCAAAATGATGGTTTTCAAATCTTTATCAAATTAATGTAACCATACTTGCTGAGGTAAGGAGAGTGCTTCATAGCTGATGCCAGTTCTAAAAACGGTCTCTCAGACCTATAACAATTTCTATGTAGCATCACCATTTTCTGCCATCTAATCCTAATGTGAAGGAGTATCCAGAGATCGCCAATCCTGACTTGCCATGCAGATGATTGCGAATACAATTTTTGTGTTCTTCAAGGCAGATGTTTTCCTTATAGGAGTAGATGGAGGAAACACATCGATACTAACTAGAAGTCATTATAGGTCTGAGAGACTGTTTTTAGAATCAGCTATAAAGCACTCCTAACCTCAAGTTTAGTGCACTAATTTTCCAAAGATCTGGGAAACAGTCATTTTGATACCTTATAATCTGACTTCTACAAATTAACTTATGGTTATCCAGTCCACAGATGGCACTATGTAACGACATTAGTTCGGTTTATGATTTCAATTTTTATTTCCCATATTTATTTAGATCAATATGTTGTGCTTGTCACAGTTATAATTGTGTTCTGAAGATGCTGGGCAGAAAACCAATAAAATATTAGTAAGGCTAATAAATGTATTTTTTTCCTCTTTTGGCATTGCTTATACTGTGAAGCTCTGTTATGAATAATCATTGGCATGTAAGCCTTTCCATACTTATTGCATTGGGGGTATCTTAATCACCACTTGCACAAATAGAAGGGATCTGAAATATAATGGGATACTCAAAAATCTGTCTGATCACCATACTTTAAAGTTCTATATAATGTATGAATAATAAAGCGTCTCCACTGATTCAAAATATAAATGGTCTTCTTTCCTCCCAGAAAACATCCGACTAGCAAGATGATACACAACCACTAGCATAACAGACTATGCAGATAAGATTAAACTACTCTTTCATTCCATTAGTTATGTTTATGTGACAACACAGCTTATGACAGCTAATATGTTAAGAGAAAGCTGGAGATAATAAAGCAGGTAGTTGCCTGCTAACAGTATCAAGTGTGATGGGGTTAGTCAAACATCACTGAACGTAGTAATCAGCAAATTCTTGTAGAGGAAATGGGGTGGCATAGTTAGATGATTAACAGATATTCACAAACATAAGCAGAATAACAAGGTACTTGAGATACTAAAACCCAGTTAACCAATAGCTTATTAACTGATTAGGTTTTTGGTACTGGTGATCATATTTTGTTTTATTTTTCAATACATAGTTGTGCAAGTCAAAATGCCTTTATTGAAAGAGACAAACAATACAATATTAGAACAGTTATGTTTCACGAACACTATTCACAAGACTAGTCTGTCAGTTCGATTTTTCGGGAGAGAAATCTGACCCACCCAACAGCATTTCTGTGGCTGCCCTTTTCTGCATATACTGCTTTTTCCGTATTTTACATACGAAGCAAATGAAACAGAAAAAAAAAAGGAAAACATAAGTAAAAGCGTCCTTATTCACATCAAATACATTAATTAATGTACATAATCGACAGTACCTGGATACTCATTACGAGTACTCTGTGTACACTAGTGAACCTTTTTCAAACTTGATCACATGACCGATAATTTAGAGAATTTCAGTTCACAATACAATTCTTGTTCAGTGCATCCACATAGAATGAAAAAACAAATAATATTTGCATGCTTGCACCAAAATCCTCTAACACCGCAACCACCAAAAATCTCGTCAACTACCAACACTCTTTCACACACACATGCGATTAACGCCCTCTAACGCATTATACCCACATGTTACAGGATGTTAAATACAGTACTGTATTCCCTACTCATCCTCTTTTTTTTGCAAAAGTTACAATTTTTCGTAGCATATTCTTATGAAGGTTTTCACAATCAATATTGTACTATTAGTACTGTAGGCGGTGGTGAATGTTGCAAACAGAAAAATGCATTTTACATTTGATTTAATGAAATTCACGATCGTATTTTTCGGGATGTGCTGATGACGGAATGATGTCCCAAAGAATAAAAGTAAAGATTTAACACATAAAAATGGCACAAAGCGAGCAACGACCTTAAACGAAAGAGTGGAGTGAAGAAAATAATATAAACCAAATTCTAAAGCAACTAACAAAAAGAAAAAAAAAGTCTGGATTTGTGAATACCATAGCGCAGTGAGTTTCGACCTATGAGTTACAACCTAGTGTTGTTGGGTCGCGAAAAGATTTTAAATGGCTCACCATTCTATTTCCACAAATATTAACATAATGCAATGTTTATTAACTTAAAAAAAATCAGTTGACGCATTTTTATTCCCGTATATATAGGGAGTAGGCGAGGCCATTTTTAGCCCTATCTAACTTTTTGGAGACTGAGTGGCAGTTCAATCTCCACTGGTACCAATCAGAGATAGCTGGCCCAAGGCTATCACTAATTAAGCGGCACGTAGTGAAGAGAGACGGCTCTACAGGTGCCGCCATCTCGTGATCCCTAACACTCAAATTTAATGTCTGAAATAATGTGGGTTCTACGGTCGATTTTCTTGAGTTTCCTGGAGAAAAACCCCGCTTGTCCGTGCCAGAGATCGACTAACTCGGGAACCGGTCGAAAAAAGGCTTAGAAAAATTTCCTCTAGTCGCCAACTAGACTGGAAACCAAGTCTTCCTTCGTGTGGCCAAGCGCCGTGTTGTGCAAACCATTCCTACTGTAGATGGATGTTAGCAAATATCTTTACTTGCTAAATGAAGTTTGATGCATTGTGACCATCCTGTATTTAAAGCAGGATTTAAGTTATCTTGGAAAAATTCCATGTTTAATCTGCAGAACAGGGTTTGGGATTATTTAATGCTACGAATATACGAATGGTACCAAAAATGATAAACAACTCTAAAACTGATATGGTGAAAAGTAGAAAACTTGCAATATGTCGAAATGAGTCAATATTTTAAATCGCTACCTATGTAAAAACTCTGTCTCTTGGCTTCTAACTTTCTCGCGAATTCTTGCAAAAAATGCACTTTTACCAATTTGAAGAAGCGCTATTCAAAACCCATATTACTTTTTCGCGAAAAGAGATCAGAACATCGTCCAAAGTGAATGCCAAAACAGACATAATACTGATGCTATTTAAACCGATTGTTTAGCAGTCAGGAATCAACTTAATGTACTAACCTGCTAAATCTGAGGAAATAGTGTTTGGATTAACAGGGTTAGGCCGCCAGAAGAAAGACCGTTCTGATTTTGATTGTAGTTGTCTACTAGAAGAACATTTTCAATGCTTTTTTTTCCCGACCAGTTCCCGAGTTAGTCGATTTCTGGTACTTGTAAATAGAATTTTTTCTCCAAAAAAATTCGTTTTCATTCTCGCAACTGAAGAAAATCGACCGTAGAACTCACACTGTTCCAGAAAAAGAATATATAGTGATAGTATTAGGGCCATGAGATAGCGGCAATTGTATGCCACTCTCTTTTCCGGATGCCATTTATTATCACTGACAGTCGGTAGACTGTCAGTGACTGTCACTGATAGTTCCCGGATGCCATATATTATCACTGATTGGTAAAAGGTAGAAATTGGCTTTCTCAAAAGTTAGAGTCACTAAGTGGATTCGCCTCCTACCACTGGAGAATAAAAGACTTTAGCTAATTGGTATGTATCATGTAGCTGTTAATCAGCCCATATTAAACGTATTCTAAATAAGAGCGAGATATCATTACATCAAATTTCTCTTACATCTTTCTAAAATAATCGATCATTACCAACACCACCACAATCCTAATCTTGTGGCTTCCTGTTTGAGAGGATTGCAACTGCTTACTAGGGAGATAATTATGAAGCAAGATGGTTTCCCATTGTCTTCCTTGCACTAAGTATTTATGACTAGCCATCTGTATTCATGGGACTGGTTTGCCTGTTTTCAGGGATGAAAAACCCGAGTTAGCGGGAGAAAACCCTCCACCTCCGTATGAGACCAGTTAACTCACCTTTAGTTGGAAGATATCAGATAAAGGTTCCTCACGTGATGTACGGGAATCGAACCCAGGTCTTTCTGACCAAATGGCTTCGGCTATACTAAGCTACAGAGGCTCCCACTGCATAAAATTTGCCAATGCCTTTTATTCCCTATAGGGAGGAGGTGAGGCCGTTTTTATCCCTATCTAACTTTTGGAAGCTGAGGGAGAATTCCAATCTCTTCTCAAACATGTGCGACTTTCTTTTTAATATTTTGTACATATTTTCTTTCCAATACAAAATTCTATTTTATTCTATTCAAGAACGATCACTTTCTATTTCAAACCTTGAATATTTAGGTGTCCTGATCCAGTGTGATGATATCGTTATCAAGAATAACAGCCAATGAGAATTTTCTTATTTATTGTGTCGTCTCTCCATGTGAATTTGTGGACATATTTATGTTGGAACATGGCGTCAGTGATCACTACTTATGTTCCGAACAGAAACTCAGCAGGTACTTATATTAGCTTTGCTGTTTACTTCAAATTTTCCCAAACATTTCTGTGTTCTGGATAATCAGTTCTTACTGTGATGTTTAGATCTCAGAAGAGCCAACGTTTTCTTTACTTTATGTCAGCTGCCTTCTGAAATTCTGTTTAATTATTGTAAAATAAAATAACTACTTTGAAATTAATGCCAGGAATAGGGGGAAAAATTGTTGAAAACTGATATCCATGTAATTGATTATTTTAGAAATTGTCTAATGCTACCTATTGATTATAAATTGAACAACAGTGCAAATTTAAAAAATAAGAAGATTAAGGAACAAAAAAATAGATTGTATTTTTCACTTTATTTATTTTCTGTATGTTAGATTCAGTAAATACAATTTGTAAATAATATTTCACTCAAATAAAATGTGTAAATTTAAATCAACAAATTGGGTGTCGTTGATGTGTTATACAGACCATAACATTTTTTTTCCTTGTGAAATTTCATGCCCCAAACTAACCAGAGACTTTTTTTTTTTTAACTCAGTGAATTAAAAGCCTTATTTGTTCATGCAAGCCCTCAAATATTTCAAGAAACTGTCAACTCTTGGAAGCAAAAGGAATAATTGGGTATTAAATTAATAGCCAGAATTTTAGTGGAGAAGATTTCACCTGAAAAGTCACAACACTGTTAGAATTTGGTTATTTTACAGAGAGACATTAGATATTTTAAATCAACATGTTACTAAAACTCTTAAAAAGATTGCTGTAGAAAAAAGGTATCGTAGTGTGCAGATAAAATCAAGTGAATCAACATGCATATATCAAATAACACTCGTCATTGGAAGAGAAAATAAAAAATATAAAAAACATTAACAAACGTAATAGCCAGACCCATTCTTCATTTAAATGATACCAAATGATGAAAACACTATTTGCATGAATTTCAAAACATTGAAAAATTGATGAATTTCTTGTTTGCTGTGATCATAAATATTTATTTCAGGGTAAACATTTTTTTCTTTCTTTCTGAGCTAATTTTAATTTGAAATAAGAATAAATATTTATTTATTTGTATTGGAAAGAATATCTAGTATAATGTGTTAAAAAAAAAAAAAATATATATATATATATATATATATAAATATCCCTACTGTGAAATAAATGTCTTCCTGAGAGGACAACAGTCAATTGGGACTAACGGAAATGAGTTTTACATAGTTGAACTATGTAAAAATCATAGTTCAACTTGTTTTGAAATGTCACACGGAGAAAAATCACATGAATTATACGTAAGCACCAGTGTGAAAGCATACGCTATGAATATCAGTGCAAATGTTAAATCAGAAGAATAAGAAAAAAAATACTACTGTCTTTTTCACTTTATTTAATTTCTGTATGTTAGATTCAGTAAATACAATTTGTTAATAATATTAGTCAAATAAAAGGTAACATAGAAATTAACATAGTATATATTACAGAGCTAATATTCATTTGAAATAAATTCCAGTTTCCTAGCTAAACAAAATGTAAACAAACAAACAAGCCATCTACTTGAAAACAATAAGTGTGTAAAATCCTTAATCACGAATGAATAATTTTAGGATATGTCATCACAATCATGTGAATGCTAATCACTTAGTCATATGTAAGTGTTTGAGAAACATCCAACCGTGGGAAAATGATACCTTTTGAACAATACCACAACTCATATATTACAAGATGTGATTAATACAAACAGACTAATACCAGAAAAAATGAGATTAACAGAAAGACAAGCACTGAGTTTACTTTTATTCCACGATGTCGGTAATCAGAGAAGCTCCAGAAGTGGGGGGGAAAACGTGGGAAATTATACTTTTTGAACGTCGTCTTACAGGATGTGATTAGTTGTATACAAAATGAGTAACTACAGTTCCATAGTCTAAAAAGAGAAACGAAAACTAAGACCGGAAATTAATCAGTCATCTCCAAGAAAAAGAACAGAACCAAACAGATGGTAATCTAAACAATGTATCAACTATATTTTCTGGTTACTTACAGAAATGTCTTTCAACTCCTATGTTTTGTGTGCTTTTGTGCTGTGAATATATGTTAAAAATCAACAATTTGGTATATATTCAAAAAACCTAGATAGTACCAAGATGTTCCCATTCTGGAAAGAAATGTAAGTTAATTTTTTTTAATTTAAACATAACAATTGATAATTGTAATTTTAATAATCACTGCTCGTATGTTTGGGTAAGCGTAATTCTAATACTGAATAGGTTTTTTTTCTCATAAGAATAATCATAGGGTACATATTAGTGTATCAACATGAATACATTAGCGACTTTTCATGTCTAATGTGTGTGTGTGTGTGTGTTTGAGGGACACCAGCATATAATTAAATTATTCAGAAAACCCTAATCACTGCTGCTATCACGACTCTACTCTAAGAATCCCCACCCTTTAACAGGAAAGAAATACCCCAAACTGTATTGGAAAATTAGTACAGCCATCTATAGACAACCAAATACAAAACATGACAATGACGGATGTGTGTGTCACTCTGGGAAAATTCCAAGATATCTTATCTCAAAAACATTGCCCACAATTCCATAGGCAAACCAAAACACCATGTGATATCATAGAGAGACATATGTTCCCCAGAAATTTCCAAACACATAACGTCATGATTCTTATCTCTAAATATCATCCACAATACACTACATGAACCCAACACAGCACGTGATGTCCCTGACTGAAGGGGGGCCCAGCAAAATTTCAGCCATTCCAAAATTTATCTTATCACTATCCATAACCATAATGCCATATGCAAACCATTTACTTATTTAATTTGATTAGGCCACAATTACTGTGCCAAGATTTGATCATTTGGTTTTCAAAAAGAAGTAGTATTAGAAAGGATGTAGAGAAAGTTTCTCTGCAAGTAGTATGTGATGCACTCTGAACCAGATCAAGATAAGATAAGGAATCGTGACGTGATAGGTGTGGGGTGAATGGGGGGAAGCAAGACATTGACATCGCTTCCCCCCATTCACCCTACACCTATTTTGTTCATACTATTCCACCAATCACGACACGAATCCTTATCCACTAATATATCTCCCTTTTCCATTCAAAACAATAACGTCACTTATTTACAACTAACAATTACATCACTTATTTACAACTAACAAATTACGTCACTTATATGGCGTTCTGGTGTCGAGGATAGCTGGTGAAAGGAAGTGCTGTAGGAGAGCTCCTGAAAGTTTTGTGATTTGTGTTGATTTATTAATATTTTGTTAGATTTAATTGTGTAATTTTAGTATATTATGGCAGTTTTATTAGTGTAGTTAGTGTACTAAAGTGTTTTATAACATAATCTATGTCCGGAAGTCGCCGCTAGAGGAATTCGTAGTGTGTAGTGTTCATGAAAGCTCCGGATAAGATAAGCATTATTTTCAGTTATCATTGATAAATTTACTTTAAAATTTGCGTAGTTTTGTTTGCCTTGCTTTGTTAGTGCGTCTGTTTGTGTGTTTTTGGCGTTTATAATTTATAATTTTAATAAAATACGTTACTAGTATGGCTCCAGTACGAAGGAAAATGGCGGCCAGTAATGATGGTTCGCCATCTTCTTTCAAGAACGGTAATGTAAAGGAGATGATTCAGTGTACTATCTGCGAAATGTACGCTTTGCGGAGTGCGGTCAGATGATAATAAAGGAGTGAATGTGTGTAGAAAATGTAGGGAGAATGAGGAATTGAAGTGTATTTTGGATCGTGAGTGTGATATTTTTGTCAAACTTCAGAATGAAGAAAATAGGGATATGACAAGAAACGGTGAGGTTGTACCAGAGAATTGTGAGAGTGTGAATGTAGAAAGTGTGAATGATAGTGTTAATGGTTTTACAGAGAATAAAAAAGATGAGATAGATGCAATGAGTGAGATCGCGTTGTTGAATGGTGCGATAGAAAGAGCAAAACAGCAGCTAGAGTGCATGAACAAAAGTAGACTGAATGAACCAACCAATCATAAAAGGTATGACAGGAAAAATAGACGTATGAATGTGAACATGAACAAAATGCAGGATAGAGTGCTGTATGGAGACTCGTTAGTACGAGGTGTGTTAGTAGAGGATTTGACAAAATCGTACCAACCTGGTGCGACCATAAAGGATGTAACTGCGTCTATTAGAGAGCAAAAGGAAAGGGTGAAAGAAATGATTGTTGTGGCAGGTACGAAAGATTTGAAAGGAGATAAAATGGAAATGATAGAAGACCTGAATGAATTGTTTGAGGTAGCAAAAAAAAAGAGTGAGAGAGTTAGAATGATTAGTCTTTGCCACGGTATGACAGTGAAATGTTTAAAAGGAGGGCTATAATTGCAAATGACTTTATGCGTGGGTTATGTATGACGAGTGGTGTGGAATTTGTGGATGTGTGGAGTGAGTTTGATGGGCGAAAGGATCTATATAAGATGGATGGCTTGCATTTGAATGGTTACGGTGTAAGAAGACTTGAGAAAGTGTTGCTGAATGTAGTGGATGTGCAAATTCAGAGAAACTAGATTTGTTAGGGGGGGGAGTAGATATACAGTCCTTATGGAGGCAGTTGAATGTAAGAATGAATATAATATGCCCGAGCGAATAAGGACAACAAATCAGAGTGGGATAGTTAATATAAGGCATCAAGGTAGGGTTGGGGCTAATGGGGGTCTTAAATTCATGTGCACTAATGCTAGGAGTATTAGGAACAAGAAGGAAGTGTTTTTGGCCATGGTTGGAACTTCCAGACCACAGGTTATTGGTATTAGTGAATAATGGCTGACTGTAGATGATATAGCTAGTGGGATTGAATGTGATGGGTATAGTGTGTTCAGGAATGACCGGGAGAATAAAATGGGGGGAGGAGTATTGTTGATGATAGCTGATGAACTACAGCCAAGGAGAATAGAAGTTGAATTTCAGGATAGAGAAAAGAGTACATTTGAGGCCATTTGGTGTGAGATTATGGCTAGTAGAACTAAATATACATTTGGGTGCTGCTATAGACCAGGTGATGGAAAAGATGGTGGTGACAGTATGCACAAGCAAATAGAAGAAATGAGTGGAAGGAGGGTAATTATTATGGCAGATTTCAACTATGGTCGCATTGATTGGAATGAGGAGAGGACACATGGGAGGAAGGAATTGGATTTTATGTGGTTATTAAGGGATAACTATCTGCGGCAGCATGTAATGGAAAATACTAGGGGTCAGAGAGTGCTTGACCTAGTAATTACATCTGAGGATTTGGCTGTAACAAATATGACCACATTGCCACCAATTGGTGAGAGTGATCATAGGGTCTTGACTTGGGAGGTGGCTAAAGGTGTGGAATTTTCAATTAAGACGGGGTACATGTGGAATTATCGGGCTGGAAAGTATGACAAGCTTAGGAGTTTGATTGGTTCAGTGCCATGGCATGTACAACTGCAAGGACTAGAGGTTGATAGTGCAAGGGAGGCAGTTAAGAAGTGTTTGCATGAAGCAATGGCTGACTGTATACCTAGAGTCCGAATAATAAATCAAGTAGGGGTTAAATGGATGAATAACACCATTAAGCTTGAGCTGCAAAAAAAGAAACAACTATGGAGGGAATTTAAGGAGAAAGGTGACCGGCAGGCACATGAACGGTATAAAGCGCAGGGCAGAAGGGTAACGAATGTGGTAAGAAAAGCAAAAAAGGATTACGAAAGAACATTGGCCATGCAGGCTAAAGAGAATCCTAAACAGTTTTTTAGATATGTAGCAAGTAAAAGGAAAAATGTACATGGCAGAATGATTTTAAAGAATGCCGATGGTAGGGAGGTAACTTAATCAGTTGATATAGTTGAGTTACTGAGTCAACACTTTGCGAGTATATATCATCCAGGTGGTGACATTGCAGAAACGAATAAACTAGTAGATTATACGGGAATTGTGGTGAATGAAGTGGAGGTGAGTAGTCTATTGCATAACCTCAATGTCAATACATCCGTGGGATTGGATGGTATACCAGCTCGTGTCGTACGAGAAGCAGCTAAAGAATTGTCAGTACCCTTGACCTTTTTGTTTAATTTGAGTCTCGGGGCTGGGTTAGTCCCGAGGGGTGGAAAGAGGGGAAAATAGTTCCACTGCATAAAGGTGGTTCCAAGACTGCTGTTGTAAATTACCGACCGATTAGCATATCAGGAATCATTGTCAAGGTCTTAGAGAAATTAGTCAAGAAAAGAATACAGGACTGGATAGATGAAAATGGGATATTGTGTGGGGGACAACATGGTTTTGTGAAGGGTAGATTATGCCTCAGTAACTTGCTCAAGTTCTATAACACAGTGACGGCTGAACTGGATAGGGGTAATGGGTTTACAGTGATACTACTGGACCTTGCCAAAGCCTTTGACAGGATACCACATGGAACCCTAATCAGTAAACTTTAGCAGATCGGGATAGATATAGGGTTGGTGAGTGGATAGGAGGGTGGTTGAAGGAGAGATACCAGAGAGTGGTTTATGCAGGAGTGGAGTCTAAAAGACGGCTTGTGACTAGTGGTGTGCTGCAGGGCTCTGTTCTTGGACCACTGCTTTTCAATTTGTTCATCAATGATATAGGAAAGGATTTGAGAGTCACGATTCCTTATCTTATCTTGATCTGGTTCAGAGTGCATCCCATACTACTTGCAGAGAAACTTTCTCTACATCCTTTCTAATACTACTTCTTTTTGAAAACCAAATGATCAAATCTCGGCACAGTAATTGTGGCCTAATCAAAATCTTATACAATGGAACCATTACATCCTTACTTCTACATGCCAGTGTCCTCAGCATTATTCACATAAATCTGCTGTGCTGAATTCGCAATTTTAGCAATGTGTCCCCGAAATTTTAAGTTATTGTCCACAATCACTCCTGTCTCAACTCATCTAGATATACTATACATACCATCTTTGCTTCCTAAATTTCAAAACCTTACACTTTGCAATATTGAACTCACGACCCCACTTGCTTTTCCATTCAGCCAGTGCATTCAAGTCTATGTTTTCTTCTTCTTTCTTTTGTTGCGGGATTATATAAAAGTTACATTTTGGCGTCTTCTAATAATCCATTTTGCTTAATCCAAGAATATGTTTATTTTTTCTTTCACTTTTGTGTATTTTAGTAAAATTTCTTCGACTTTTGATTCACCTTCTAATCACTTTTCACTAATTTAACGCCGTGCTTCAAGTAAAAGGGAGTAAAATAATCGGTGAGCTATATTAAGATTGTGCAATATACTAAAAGACAACGGGTTGCTTTTAAGAACGGGATGAACACCCTACGGAATGGATGCAGTTTGCGAACGATTTTAAATCATCTCGGTTTATAAACATCGCTTTATACTGCATAGTCTAATCATTCAAGACGTAAGTGCGCGCGTATGCTTTCAGTCAAACATAACCAACACTCACATTGACAGATAAAGAGGCGTCTTGGCCAGTTGGCAAGTCATTAATTTTTATTTTAGTTGCAATTTAGATCGTGTTTGCATCTAAATACGATCAACAAAAACATGACATAATGCATCTGCGAACAAAAGCTCTTCCTCATATGAAACTGAAAACAAATCCAAACAAAAAATACGACATATGACGTCATTCTCAGTGCTTGCTTTGGAAACTTCGTTAAAATGATTGTCGCAAATATGAAATTCCAAAAATAAATATCCATGTGCATTTCCTACAAGGGAACTAACGTAAATAATTATCATATAGTTAAATTTTGAACATTTTTAATAAACCGTTCTGCTCAGTCCACGAATATGTGCATTTTTTCTTTACACTTTTGTGTATTGAAATTCCTTCGACTTCTGATTCATCAGAATTCTAATCACTTTTCACCAATCCATCTCTCATGCTTAAAGGGGTTGAGACATCACTGAATTAGGGCTTTCCTGAAAAGAAGTGGGACAGTATGAGCAAAAGTAGCAACATTTGAGTTTTAGAAGGAAATCTGCCTTCTTTGTTAAAATAATGTCAACCAAGTGGTTATTTCTAAATTGCAGCCAGCCTTTTCAGTTGGTTCACTTTTTAATTACCAGAATGCTTCCCCCCCTCATTTATATCACTTATTTTTCATGCGAAGTGGATAAAACAGTCGAGGAATAACCGGTTGAATTCAGTTGCACGATAAGATTTATAGCGGTGTCTGCGGCACTTTTGCTTGTCTCCCCCTGTTTTACAACCTCATCCTACATTCATTTTTGTTGGGAAAATCTAGTAGAAATCGGTGGAACGATACTTATCTGCAGAAATGTCCATGGAAGAAACGTTTCTTTCTTATTTCCTTTTTTTTTTCCCCCATCGAGTCATAAGTTCTTTAGTATTTCGGCAGGACACAACCAAATTTTAAATCCGGCATGCAGTGTTCTGTTCAATACTCTTCGCATAAAGGCAGACTAATGATAATTAGCCTTGGAACAAGAGTTAATTAAGGCAGGTCAGATTTTGGTGCTAATGATTCTTATCATAAGAGTATTCAGCGTCTAGCTATAGTGCGTGGCTAAGGAATTACTACCGTGAAGTATCGATAATTACGTGTTAATCAGCACTGATTTAAATATAGAATGCAATGATGTTTTAAGTCGATAGATGGCACTACAAACAAGACTAGTAGAGAAACGCAAAATGTACAAGTGTTGAATACGCAATTTTTAGTTCGCGATTAGAATTATGGCTTGGGCAAGGATACTCTAACTTTGTCTGTAAGCCTATTTATATCGTGTATGTTGCCTGCTTATGCTTTTTAGTCCATATGCCTGTTTTCTTGATGAAAATCCTGAATAATCTGGGGGGGGGGTAAAAAAAAGAAAGAAATACTACCACCACTGTACGAGACATGATAAAACCCACTTGCATTTGAAAATCCTTTATAAATAAAGTCACCCTAATGAGATTTGAAAGCCATTCCCTTCATGGCCAAAAGACAAACGTCGCGTTGATAATAGGTCTGCACAACTTCGGTAAAAACAGCCTCTAGCGTAATATAATTAGCATAATTCATGTTAATAATAGATGTGTTAATGCACTGTGCTAATGATAATGTTTTCACATCTGCGCGCACACGTACAAATGTGAAAATAGATCTATAATTTTATTGTTTCATAACTTTTTATATTTCTGCATGTTTAATACACTTGAGATGACAGGATAGCATGCAAATGGAACTTGACAGGACAGGGCATGTCTGTTGTGTTTAGAATATTGAACTAGATAGATAGGGTATTAAATTGTTGATTAAACGAGAGAAAGAGGGAGATGATTTCGAAACAGAAACCTATTTTCTCATAAATGCAGTGAAAACTGTAGACAGAAATCGTATTAAAGTCGAAGTGATTACAGTCTACACGTTTTTCAAGAATCTTTACATACTTCACTAAACTTGCAAGCGGAATACAAATACGATTAGAAAGAAATACCTGCATACGATAGAGCACATGTTATCAAATTGATTTGTGTGAACATTTCAGTCCAGTCGTTCACAGAACACAAAGGGGACAGATTGTTGCTGCAGACGTAGACAAGGGCAAACGTGATGTTTTAAGGACCTCGAACTACTACTATAGGGCATAATAACTAGTGGAGTGTTCTACACATCTCGGATTACAACTGGTGTCGATTTCTTTGAATATGCAGCCAGTCGTACAGTTACTCTCAGTACCATAATAATGCCAAAATAAGATGACAGCGCAAAGTATGTGAACATTCGATAATAACTCGGTACATAGATCTACAGAGTTCCCAAGTTCAGCACGCCTGTATAATAGACATCTCTCTAAATTATTTCACAGGTGTTCAATGATATTTGCATTTTGATTCTCCCAAATCTTCTTCTTAGTGTTACAAAATCATTTTAGCATCAGGAAATCTAAATCTTACCTATTGACATAGCTTAGTTCAGTCCTTTCTGATGTTTTCGAAAACTCCAATCAACTAACTTCTTCACTACTTGTAATCTTCCATAAGAGTGATCACAGTCAATATTATTGATTATATATCTATAAATTATCAGGGAGATAATAACAAGACTCTGTAAAATACAATATTTTTGAGCTTAGATTCAATATTCAAAATGTTTTCGTGTTGTTTTCGAACCTGCGTAACTTAATTGGTTTCGGCGGAGCTCTTTGGTTGGAAAGACCTGGGTTCAAATCCTAACCTACGGCTTTTCAGTCGAGGATGAGTTAGCTGGTCTCATAAGGAGGTAAAGGGTTTTTACTAACTGCGAGATGGAAGAGATTAGAGCCTTATCATATATTTCATAGGGGAAATCCATAACAATCAACCTCCTGGATGGAGGACACTTGACAAGACAGGACATGTTCTCTTTAGAATATTGAGCTACGTAGAGGAGCCTTAGAAGCTCAATGAGTATAGACGAAGCCCTTTGGTTGGAAAGACCTGGGTTCGATTCCCGTCAGTGTCGTGAGGAACCTTTATCTGGTCTCTTTCGACTAAAGGTGAGTTAGCTGGTCTCATACGGTGGTAGGTTTTTTCACCCGGAAACTCGGATTTTCGTCTCTCTTAGAACAGGCAAACAGCCCCGTGAACACACATGGATTACAGTCATGAATACGTCCCAGCCATATGCCGGTCCCGAGCTCGGATAAAATTGGGAGGTTGTGGAAAGCAATGGTGAACTATTCTGTAAAAATCTCACCAGGAACTTTGTGGGCTTTGCCCACAAAGTCACCTACGGTTGGAAACGACTGAAAGGGAGGGGGAAAAAAAAACAGCTAGATAGAGAGAGAGAGAGAATATTGAAAATATCTTGTTCATGAAACGAGAGATATGATTTCGAAACAGACCTATTTTAAAACCTATTTTATTTGATATATGCAGAGAAATTATACGATAACAAGAAAAGGTTTACTCTCAGCTAGGGAATGGATCCGAAACTTTAGTTCTGTGGGTAGGGATATACGATTATGCCAAAACAACTAATGATGTATTTATGTCTATAAACTGCGTGCGTTCTCTGGCTAGTTTGCATGTTCCGTGTTAAACCAGAGACCCCGGAAGAGGAAAGAAGAAAAATAAAAATAAAGAAATTCTTCTGATACTATGATGAGTATCGAACCCACATCTTTCTACCCAAAAGGCATCATCGTCTCTAACTGTACTTCAGAGACAGGCACTTTGCGATTGAGAATGGAAAATATTTATTAGTTTGACATTTCTCGTTTTGTTAATGTGATTTACTTAATTTTTTTTCACTGATAGATTTTAATTAATACCAGAAATCATAAATATATAGATGTTTCATTTTTATTATTTAAATAAAATATAACAAAAATTATATTTTTTCCATCGTTTCTGCGGTAGAGGCAGTCTTCAAGAAACTCTCCCTACCTTCCAGTTTCCGAGTATTTTTATTATTTTTTTTAACACAGTATTGTTACTGTTGGAAAATTATGCGATTTTTAAATAACTCTCCAGTTCTCTGGATCGACAGGAGAACTTCTTTGAAATATTAAAAACATTTCTATACTGTTTGATTATGTATGGCAATTTTTATCTCGAAAGCCATATCAACAATTAAATAATCCACTTCCATAACTTATTAAAAGATTCATTATTTTGTAATTACAATGAAAAGCCAAACGGCTAGTTTTCTGGCAACTTAATAGATATTAAAGGGATAAAAATCCTATGTTGTTATATAGCCAGTAAGTGAAACTCAAGATCGAGAACTACGATCTATGAATTTCAATGCCGAAAAAAAACTATCGGCGAAGGCAATTCGAAGCAAAGGTGGAGCAAGATCCCTCACTATTCTTGATATTCTCTCATAATGTAAAATTTTACATAATGACCGTTCCCTACGAATGCGGATTCGATTTATTCGCTCTCTGTAAATAATTCTGTAGTTTATTATATCTCCAAAATGACGCTAATGTGTCATTTACATTATGTAAAATTTTACATTATGAGAGAATATCAAGAATAGTGAGGGAGCTTGCTCCACCTTTGCTTCGAATTGCCTTCGCCGATAGTTCTTCGGCATTGAAATTCATAGATCGTAGTTCTCGATCTTGAGTTTCACTTACTGGCTATATAACAACATAGGATTTTTATCCCTTTAAGATTCATTATTTTATTAATCGTTCCATTATTATGGCAGATAAAATTCCACACATTATTTTCCGTAATGCAATCGTTCCATTACTAAGGTTTCGTAAAAGTGTTAGTAATATATAAATACAGTAACACAGATAACTGAGTTCATATAAGAGCATACTACTATGAACAGACGAACAGATACACAAGTTAATGGCATACAAGTATAGATTAGATATCTATGCTTATCAAAACCAAAACAAAAAAAAAATAGTTTAAGTGAACACATTCCATTTAACATTTAACAGGAGAAAAGACAAAATAAATAAAATAAATAAAATAATAATAATAAAAAAAGAAGTATCTCGAATTTCCTCGTAGCTGGTGAACTGATAAAGACTTCAATTTTCTCTAATAACAGTATTACAGACGCTAATTATATAGGATTCTTTCAAGTATTAGCTCAATAGATTTCTGTAATTTGCAGTGCCATTAGGTACACTGAATTTTCTTGAACAGCATGGGAGGGGGGGAATAAGTCAGCAGTCGTCATTTAATCGATGCCTAAGATCATGACCGTTCCCTACGAATGCGGATTCGATTTATTCGCTCTCTGTAAGTAATTCTGTAGTTTATTATATCTCCAAAATGACGCTAATGTGTGAAGCTTATTATCTATCGATCATGAAAGTTTTGATGAATGCTCTGTCAAGATATGGTAGTAGTTATAGGTTTTCAAGGTATTTTTATCTACCGAGTCTCTTCTTTGACACGATACCTTCATTACGCGCTAATTGACGGGTAAATATTTCACCACGGATCCATTATCGTACAGATATAGGACACGATAATTAAGAAGATTACGCTATTTTTATGAACAGTTTCTCTCAGTTCAAAATAAATATATAAGTAAATGCACTTGCTTTTTTTAAATTAGTTTCTTCGTTTTTCAAGACAACTTAAATAATTACTAGATATGCATATATCAATACTTGATATTTATGGAAGTATATAATTATAAATCAATCATCAATAAGAATTTAAATTAAAATCATGACAATGCACTTCTTAAATGAGGGATTTAGGGTATTGTAGAAGAAATGGGTAAAAGACACTTAAATATTCATTGTTTGTCACATTACCCAGTTAACAACTCAAATGAACTAAATTATTTTTTAGGTTAGAAATGCAAACTTAAAAATGTGCATTGCTTAAAATAATAATAATAATAAAATAAAATAAAAACACAAATTCTGATTCCATTTTGAAAATTAATATGAATTAAGGAAGGAATGAGCAACTAGCATACGTTGAAAAGTGTATTTCATAAATGCTATTCAGTGATAAGTAAGCAAATGAATGTAAGAAAACACTGTGAAATATCGGATATTCTACCATTTCCATTTCTCCTCGTAATGTGAAAAATATTACAGATCAAATGATCGAACATGAAGATCTTACATAGTTGATTATGTCCCAACTATCATAACAAAATCTTGTCTTATTTATATTCAGAAAGATCTTATTACTTCTCTTTACCTTTGATAATACTCCCATCTACAGTCAACGTCAGATTTATCTTTTCAGGCTGACTCACTCCTCTAACGTTTCGAAGCACAAACACATCACACTATTGTTCTATATCTTCTAAAAATACTTGTGTGCTCGTTTCCATTCAAGACATACGTCTTGAATGATCTTAGAATGCTGTTCTCACATTTGAACTGGTGCATCAAAAAGTGCCCTAAAATGCTTGATGGTTGCCAAAAGAAGGCAGCCAGCTCGCTTCATAGATCATTCCTCTGTTAGAGACACACTCCGACTTCCAGTCGTTGTCTGGTAGACTTTCTGGTTTTGCCTTATGCTTTTTCTATATGTACGTTCATGGATGCTCCTCTACCGAACTGGTCGCCATCGTCACTTCTCTACTTATTTCTAAGTATATAAAAACGAAGCTCCTATTCAGTATTCATACATCGAACCCACAGCTCCATTTAGCATCTGTGGGCTCGAGTCTTATCGTGGGCATAATTTAATACCGTATCTAATCTTTCTTGAATAGAGATCATGTTCTTAAAATCTTCAGAACTAACTTCTTATCCTTTTCCTTCATCCGATCTACTTCCGTTGGAAAAATATCTCTTACAATGTTTTCCTCAAGGGAAACGACCTCCGGCTATTCGACAAATCAGCAGACCTTTCTTCCTTTTGATGCGCTGATCTTTTTGATACAAGTTTTGTGACATTTCGGTGCGTCGATAATATAAAAAATTTTACAATGCAAAAGCAGTAAACACGTATATATAAGTATAGGTATATCAAACTAATCAAAGATCATTGTGAAAAAAATCCGGAAACCCTTTGCACTGAAGAGTTTTTCGGGCCGTTTTCTCGGAAAGATGCCTGAATCTCTCTGCATGCTATAGCTTGAAGATAAAAGCCAGATTTTTCTAGGAGCATTTGCAAATGAACATTAGCTATTAGCTTCGTCACACATATCTATTATCTTGTTGGTATCAAATTCATTTGAGAAGTAATAAACTGACATTTTGATAAAATTTTAAGAATCTGTGGAAAAGGGGGTAGAATGAATAAGGAACAACTTCGTAAAAAAGAAATAAGAATTAGCAACAAAAAGACTGTTTATATTCGTAAACGGAATTAAGAAAATATTAAAGAAGACTATGAACCTAACTTGTAGTAGTTAAGCGTGAATATGCCTCGAACTCCGCGACTGCTCTATTTGACGATAAATGTAGTCATTAGTTAGCCAATGAATTAGATCCAAAGAAGCTGATTCTATGAAAATTTATTAAAAAAGCTGGGTTTTGATTTACTCACCCGAATATTAGAAAATTCTCATAAGCTAGCATTGTACCTTTCTCTGTTTATCACAGGCTGGTGAGTGTGAGTATAATGAGGTTTAATAGATCAAATATAAAATCCTAATCCAAATTGTAACAAATTTCAGTTTGTTACAATTTGCTCAAATAAATTTGATTTCGTTCCACACGCGCAAAAAAACTGATTCCCTCAGTTTTTCTCATAGTCAGGCAAGATAGATATCAGACTTTGTAAATGAAACTACAATTAATTAGTAAATGATGTGACTAATAGGAAAGGATTTATTATTATATAAGGACAGTAATAAGTGGTAGTAATTATTTTGGCGCAAAATGCATTGTTTTTGCTTTAAATCACTATTTGGCTTGCTAATTATTCCCAGTTTTTGGTTAACCAACCAACGAGTCGACATACTTTATCCCAGCAAATGGTAGTGAATTGTGGTATGGAAATACACGTGATCATCGTTCTTCTCACAGATGTGTAGAGGGGAACCGTTTTTTTCTTATTCCCTGGAAATCATACTAGTCTTACTTTAGTAGCAGTATTTTCATAACTTGACGTATAGGAACGTATGGCACGATAATAAATAGCATACAACGAATTTCTTACGTATATATTTTTATTAGTATAAAATGCGTAATGAGTGTAAGATACGTAAGTAATCCGTTATAATTTTTAGTATTTATATACTGCAATAACACAAAGCGCCTACTACGAAAATATCAGGGACGACGATATTCTCTTCGGTCATTTGTAATTTAATTTTTTTTAGGTGGCTGTGGTAATAAAATTCGCCTACTTTCAGCTGCAAAGCGCTAAATGGCACCTGGCATGCTGATGATAACCAACTGCTGGCTAGAATCCACATTCAAATTATATAAAGATGTAGTTCACTTATTCTGCCACTTATTCTCTCATTTCAGCGCACCCTACACCAAATAAACGATTTTATTTAGATGTTATGTTCAACGTACTACAATTAGTTTGTGTTGCAGACAATATTTAGTGTATATTTTAGTATTTTTCGTTATTACTAAGATTACCAAACGTTTGTATCGATCTTACAGAAGATGCAATCAATATAAGCATTGTGTTCCAGTTTTGATTCAATATATGTATGTTAGTAAGATCGATTAATAAAATCAACAAATAAAAAGGCGAGAGTTTGAGTGTCCTTTGGAGTACGTGTTGAATTTCGATTCTCAGCCGGATTTGTATTGTCGGCCTGGTGTTAGTTATATAAAATGAACTGTTTTCGGAGAGTGGGCAGAGAGTGTTGAAAGTTTTTTTGCAGTACTGATAAGTGTCGAAACAAAATCAGGATAAAACAGCAGCGCACTTTACTTCTCTGAATTTCATAACGTTTTATATGCTTTTATTATTAATAATTCTATTTTTAGATAAGCAACGAAGCACATTCATCACAGTGCATTTTCCAAGTCGATACCTACGCATTTAAATCATACGCACGCATGAAAAGAGCATCAAAGTGAAAGGATGCCGTGTTCTTTATTAACTTGTTCTTCATTGGATGGTTAAGTTGTTTTCTGCTACTGAATAAATAAATTTATATTTGGTCCAGTAAAATAATTACCTTAGTTTGCTGGTTTTAGGTAAAGGTATATTCCTACATGTTATGTACAAAACGGAGTTTTTAATTTTATTTATTTATTTATTTCATTCCAGCAACATTCATTGTGAACTGATCCTACTGTGTTTAGGTATAAGCATTGATTATGGCGTATAAAATTTTTTCAATAGGATAACTTTTGAAATTTAATTTTTTTTACACTTAATATAACCATATAATTTGCTATATAATTTAATGTGATAAGTTTGATTTAGTATCACACTTAAAATACTTTTAACTAAATTTATATTTAAAGAATTTCAAATTATCGCAGTCTTTCTAATATAATGTATTAGAAATTCGTATATAATTCTAATTCTAATAATTATAATATCATCATCATCATCATGCATATCAAGGATTTAGGCCTAGCGTAGCCTGTTCCGGCCTTAGAAGTCATCGTTTAAGAGGACGTTCTGGTTTTCTTTTTCCTAATGGCTTGTACTTTAAGGCTTGTCTTGGTAATCTTTCTGTTTTCATTCTTTGAACATGTTCCATCCATTTATGTTTATATTTTTTAATTTTTTCTATTACTGGTTCTTGATTTAATTCTTTCATTATTTTTTCGTTTCCTTTGTGATCAAATAGGGTATACTTTGCAGTTTTTCTCATAAACTTCATTTCTGCTGTTATTAATCTTTGTTTGTCTTTTTGTTTTATTGTCCAGATTTCGCTTCCATACATAAAGACTGGTACGGCTAATGTATTGTATACTTTTTGTTTTTGAACTAGGTTTGGTTTAAATATAGAGTTAATTACATCTGTTATTTTTAAATATTTTGCAATTTTTACGTTTATATCTTTTTCATTTTCATATGTGATCATACATCCTAGGTAGTTAAATGAATTCACCTGTTCTAAGATCTTGTTATCTATTACTGTTTTAGTTCTTGGTGGAATCTAAAATAGCTTTCTGTAAGTTATATTCAAAATTTGTAATTATTATTTGGTCGTTGGCAAAAAGGAGAGTGTTTAAGTTCACTGTACGAGAAAATTTAATTCCTTGATGTAAATTTTTATTCCATTTTATTATTATTTCATTTAAGTAAATATTAAAAAGAGTTGTTGAGAGGGGGACATCTCTGATCCCTTAGTTTATCTCTCTTGTATATGATAGCTCGTGATTTAATCTTATTTGTATTTGATTATTTTCATATATACCTGTGATAGCTTTTAGGATATTATTTGGTATTTGTCTTTCTTTTAATATGTTAAATAATATGTTTCTTTTAACTTTGCCAAATGTTTTTTAAAAGTCTATAAATGCAATATGTGTTTCTAAATTATATTCTCTTCTTTTCTGTATTATTAATTTTAGGAAAAAGGCCGGGTCTATACATGATCGTCCTTTTCTAAATCCATTCTGTACTTCTAAAATAAAGTTTTCGGAATATTTCATTAGTTTACTATTTAAGATTCTGCTATATATTTTGTAACAGGAATTTAGTATACTGATACCTCTATAGTTTTTAGGGTCATCTCTATTACCTTTCTTAAAGATAGGAATCACAATTGCTTTTTTCCCATTCTATTGGGGGGATACCAGTTGAATAAATTTTATTTAAAAATAATAAGAGTCTTTCTTTGAATCTTGTTCCTGCGTATTTATATAGTTCTGAACCTAGCTTATCTTCTCCAGGTGATTTTCCGTTTCTTGTTTCTTTCAGGCTGATTTCTAATTCTTCTTTAGTTATTTCCTTTTCATTTTCGTTAATTGTTTGCCAGTTGTCTTTTTTAAAATATTTGTCTGTCCATAATTCTGTATAGTAATTTAGAAATTCTTCTAATTTCAATTCGGTGTTTAATTTTGTTTTCTTTGGTATCTGCATTTAAGTGTTTCAAAATCTTATATACATTGGGTCTTATTTTATGTAAATCATGTTCTAAATTAGAAACAAATTTGTTCCATGATTCTCTATGTTTTTTTCTGACTTCTATTTTAGCTATGGCTCTTATTCTTTTATATTCTATTTCATCTTCTAATCTTTTACTGCTTAACCATTTGTGATAGGCTTCTTTTTTTCTTTTTGATTATTTCTTTCATTTTATCATCCCAGATCCTCAATTTTTTTCCTTTTATTGAATATTTTGGTCTTTCCTATGCTTTCATTTGCTGCTGCATTTAGTATCGTTTTTATATTAAGCCATTCTATTTATATTTCTTCATTTTGTTTTTATTTTATGTAAATATTGGTTAATTCTTTGTTCATATAGCTATTGTACATTTGTGTCATTCAATAGTCTAGTTTTATAAACAAATGTTTCAAATTTTCTTTCTGTTCTTGTTACTTGTAGCCATTTAGGTGGTAATCTTAATTTTATTTTAACAAGGAAGTGGTCACTGCTTATTTCATATCTTCTGTGAACTCTAACATCTAGTGAAAATTTTGATGTCTTTTCATTTAAAATAAAATAATGTAATATTGATTTCCATCCTCTTGCTGCCCAAGTATATTTATGTATGTCTTTATGTTTATAGAAGGAATACATTATTTTTAGGTTATTATAAACTACAGTCAATCAATTTTTTATCATTCCTGTTTAGAGTGTGTTCTCCATGTATTCCTATATTATTATTAATTTTCGAGTTTCCAATTCTTGCATTTAAGTCTCCGGGTAAACGTAATCATTTTTATTTATTTTATTATATATGCTTTGTAGCTGATTATAAAAATCAATATTATCCTGTTCTCTTCCTTCTTCTGGGGCATATAAACCAATTATTGTTAAATAGCCTCTATCTATTTTTATTCTAGCTTCTATTATTCTTTCATTCCATAATTTATAATGTTTTAACTGTTTTGAAAGGGAGTTATGAATCCAAATCATGACTCCTGCTTGTGCTTTTTGGTCTCGGTCAACTCTACTGTATATCACATTAAAATTTTCGGTTCTCATAGTTCCCTTTAATTTCTTTTTTGTTTCAGTGATTACTGCTATTTTAAAATTTCTTTCATTTAATAGTTGGTCTAATTCTATTTCTTTATATGCTATTCCTCTTACATTCCAGTTTGCTATGTGTATTATATTTTGTCGTTTCCATTTTTGTTTTTCCTTTTCCATTCCAGGGTCGTTTCCCATAGATTCAATCCGATTATCTTTTTCTGTCAGTTTACAAGGATAATTATGTTCTCCATGTCAAGGGACTAGCCTGACGATGGAATAGTTCAGTGGTAGGGCTGCTACCTTAAGGTTTCTGAAGTCTTCTTCCGAATTTAAACCCATAGGAGGAATAGGGTATATTGAAGGGGGAAAGAGTAGATTCTAGAAGAATTATAGTAAGGTTTATAGAGAAGGCATATTTATAAGGCAGAAATGAAAAGACCCCATGGCCATCGAGTACTCTAATAGTACAAGGATCATAAAATAAGAAGAGTTGGCTGATAAGGCCTTATAGGAAAGATTAAAGTAAGTGGACCTTCCTCAAAGTAGAAGAAGAGGATAGATCCAGCTAGGGGTCCATGGGGGTGACACTTCCCTTACAATTAAGATGATTGCCCCTTATGGCCATGTTGGTCCACGAGGTCCTTATTCAGTATATTCGGACCACCCCACCACACACACACACACACACACACATAGTGGGCTCCCGTACCCGCCACCCAGGGGACGCGCTCTCTAGGGGTTACAGGTCCCCCGAGAGATAATTATAATATAATGCATTACATTACATACCCAATGTAATACATTCTAATATAATGCATTACATTACATACCCAATGTAATACATTCTAATATAATGCATTACATTGGGTATTACGAATAAATAAAGTAGGATTATAAACGAGAAAATGACGTATTGCAAGTAGCGCCTAACACGTACATCCGGCCTCGATATAAGCACGTGTCAATGGAATACGTGTATTGGTAATTAGCATTTCGAACACCTAATACTATAAAAGGTGGGGGAGAGGTATATCAGTCTGTCAATTGTTACAGCGCATGTTAGGTATAAAATACTTATACGCCACCAGTATATCGGTTTTGTGAGAGAAGACTAACAAGTCCAGCTGAGACTGACTAACTGAACTTCTAATCCGACAAAGTTATTCGTGTCGTTGATGATTCACGTGAAGTCTAGTATATTAATGTTTTTATGTATTCTCATGCAAACAGGCACAGAGCACATTCAAAAGCACACAATTTCTGCCTTATTTATATGGTGAAAATAAGAAGAAAAATCTCATGCGTAAGTTAACACTATGAAATTACAAACTCGCACGGGGCCTACTAAACTCAGAGTGTATACAACTTAAAAGAATCGTGAATATTTGTATAGTAACCAAAATTATAGTTACACACAGAAGCTAAATGTATTCGAATGATATTTAGAATCTTTACTAAAATTTGTTAACCAGTTGAATTTTGGTTTTATTCAGACTTTTCTAATAGCAAAACCATTCGAAGTGATACAGATTTCTAGCTCTCTCTCTCTCTATTTTATATATATATATATATATATATATATATATATATATATATATATATAGAGAGAGAGAGAGAGAGAGAGAGAGAGAGAGCGAGTTGCCTTGATCTTGCACTACCTGTAGGATCAGCTAGACTTGCATCACTTGCAGGCGCAAACTTGACTTGTTTGTCTGTTTGCTTACTTGGGAAATGGAGTAAAACCAGGTTTAAAATTGCTTGATATTTTTAACATTTTTTATACTCAAGGTAAAATACTTTCTACATATATATATATATATATACCATCATTAATAAGTCATGTGAGAATGGGAAATGTAAAGGAAAGAATAAGTGTGAGTAGAAATACTTTCATTAACGGCTAGCTTGCTTTGCTTTTGCTCAGTAAATTTGAAAGAGAAGGACGAGAAGGAACCAGTCATACAATCATACAATCCACAAAAGCTCTGGCAGAAAACGGGATATTCAGTAGATCATGAACACTGTATCTATTGTAAATAAGGCAAAAAATTATAAATTATTTATAGATTATATATTAAAAACGTGTCTATATCGGTGTCCTAAACACGTCAGTTCACATTTCACGCATGCAAAACAGATGAAACTCAGAAAACAAAAACAGCAACGATGACAAATGACAACGTTTAGTCGGATTGGTTGACACATACCTAATCATAGCCACTGATTTCTGGGTGCCATTGTCTCGGCGCACACCCTTTCTCCCCTTCTGGGTGGCTTAAAATCACTGGAACGCTAAGAATTTGACCGCTGCACTATCTGTACGTCTGTTCAAAGATGTCCGTATTTGTGGCCGCACACCTGAATGTGATGCAGTGTTCACTATTACCGCGAATGCCATGCAATGTTTACGCGACGAAAAGTGGCTTCATGAAGCATTAATATATTGTGTTTAATTTTAGGAAACCCACGAAGCCAGGAAAATATCGGGGGAGTCTTTAACAGGAATAAATGCAAAAAAGTAATATTGGTGATATTGCTATTCCATGGGTGTTCACTGCACACTTAATCCACTCTGAATGTACATATAACGGACAGTTATTGTCTGTTTAACGAAGAAAAAAACATAGTTCACTGGAACAATGTTAGGGGCCCTAGAAACTTAAATCCGTCCTTGATATAAATTAGTTGGAAATATAAAAGCCCGTATAATCATCTCTTATCAAATTTGTGCACTTGGCACTAGTTTATCGATACTAACATATCAGTCCGCGCGGCTAGCCTGATATGCCTGGGGAAGGAGTGTCCTAGGTTCGATTCCCATCGAAGACGCGAGGAGCTTAACGATCTTCCTCAGCCATAACCAAGTTAGCCGAATTTCAAAAGACTGGTTATGACACCTTTAATTAAATAACATTCTTTGGAAGCTATTGTCATCTGTAGAAAGGATATTGTGATGCAATTTTTACACGTCGAAAAGTGTCCACTTCATGAAGCATATATACGAGGGTGGTCTGAAAAGTTCTCGGCCTACCAATGAAAAAACGAATTTATAATTTCAAAATTATTTTTATTTTTCATATAATCTCCCTTAAGAATAATACATTTATTCCAGCGATGCTCCAGCTTCATTATCCTGTCGCTGTAGTGGTTCTCAGTAAGATCTGCAAAATACCCCTTTACAGCAATCACCTCTTGATTCGAAGAAAAACGCTCACCAGCGAGGAGGAGTTTTAGTTTTTGGGAAGAGATAGAAGTCACAGTGAGCCAAATCGGGGGAATAGGGTGGGGAGGGGGTTCCAACAATTCATAGTGCAGATCCCTTAATTTTCCCATTGCCAAAAAACTTTTGTGGGCAGGTGCATTGTTCTGATGAAAGATGATTTTTTTCTTCTGAAAAACCGGGTCTTTTCTCACGAATGTTTTCGTCTAGTCTGGTTAAAAGATCGGAATAATATTCCCAGATTATTGTTTTACCTTTTTCAAGATGACTAATAAACAAAATGTCATTGGCATCCCAAAACATCGATGCCATGACCTTTCCTGCTGATGGAACCGACTTTGTCTTCTTTGGGGCTGAACAACCGGCTTCTGTCCACTGTTTTGACTGCTGTTTGGATTCTGGTGTGTAATGGTGAATCCAAGTCTCATCTATAGTAATAAATCGAGGCACAAAATCAGTTTTGTTCTTGTTAAAACGCTCCAAGCACTGTTCAGAGATTTTTATGCGAGTGCGTTTTTGGTCTGCCTGTGAGCAAGCGCGGCACCTATCTTACGTAAAGCTTTTTCATTTGCAATTCTTCATGCAAAATATATGCTACAAATTCTTTTGAAATGCCTATAGTATCAGCAATTTCACGCACTTTGACTCGCCAGTCATTCAATACCATATCGTGCAGTTGATCAATAATTTCTGGTGTTGTTACACTTTTTGGACGTCCTTCACGTGGATCACCTTCAAGGCTGGTACGGCCACGTTTGTACCTGGCAACCCATTTCTTAATTGTCGAAAACGAAGGAGAAGGTGCCCATTAACTTTCATGAACTTCGAATGAATTTCTTTTGGCTTTAAACCTTCTTTTACAAAGAATTTTATAACCGCACGGAACTCAATTTTATCCTTTTCAAGGGATATTGACAACACTTTTGCTTCAGACACCTGTATAAAACAAACTACTAGATAGAATGTCTTGCAATTTAACATGGATTCTTATAACAGATGTACCAACTGAGAAAAAAAAATCTTGCCGATAGTTTTGCCATCTATGGTCGAGGCCGAGAACTTTTCAGACCACCCTCGTATATGTGTGTGTGTGTGTGTGTGTGTGTGTGTGTGTGTGTGTGTGTGTGTGTGTGTGTGTGTGTGTGTGTGTGTGTGTGTGTGTGTGTGTGTGTGTGTGTGTGTGTGTGTGTGTGTGTTAAATGTTAAAGATACCAAGAAATTTTATACTTGGTTTTAATTATTTTCCCAAAGAAGCAAAACAATGTTTTGCGCGTGAAACATATTCATGCCTGAGCTACTTGTAATAGAGGTTAATGACTTCATATCAGTTCCATAATGCAAAGCAAACCCATTTGGACCTGTATAATACAATGCATATACAGTACTTTCAAAATACAATGCCAAAACTTTCTATATCTTTCTCTCATCCAGAGGTTTTTATTAGACCTTTTATTTTAGACCTTGGTATCTCTCCCCTGTTTGGATTTTTTACTTACTGATCTGGGTAGTGGCCCTTCCCATTATGCATTGCATTATAGACGTTCGAAAGGAGGTGCTTTGCATTATGGGATACATTACACTAAGGCAGGTGATATGAAGTCATTAGCGTCTATTACAAAAAGCCCAGACGCGAATATATTTTACGCGCAAATCATTATTTTGTTTCCTTGGAAAAAGGATTAAAATGAAGTATAAAATTTCTTGGTATGTTTAAACGTATAATAAACCCAAGGTAAAAAACTTTCTTTTTTGATATATATTTTGATACAAAAAACGTGTATAAATATAGTTTTATGAAGAACCGAGATTTAAATAAAAAGGTTTTAATATAAACACACTACTAGTTTCGGCCTGTAACAGCCTTCTTCAGGTGACATTATAAAAGAAGAAAAAACACTAAACATTTTTCTTCTTTTATAATGTCACCTGAAGAAGGCTGTTACAGGCCGAAATTAGTAGTGTGTTTATATTAAAACCTTTTTACTTAAATCTCGGTTCTAGTCATTTAATTCTTCATAAAACTATGTATGTTAACCGAGTCAATGATCATTCTGTCATATATATATATATATATATATATATATATATATATATATATATATATATATATATATATATATATATATATATATATATATATATATATATATATATATATATATATTTTTTTTTTTTAAATGTATCACAACAACCGAGTAAAAGCCGATTATCACGCGCGCGCACACACACACACACACACACACACACACACACACACACACACACACACACACACACACACACACACACACACACACACACACACACACACACACACACACACACACACACACACATATATAAGTTTTGATATATATAGCAAAAACGTCCGGTATAATTACTATGACAATCACTGACTCGCTATATATATATATATATATATATATATGAAAGCTATTGAAACACTAAATGTACGAAACTTTATTTTTGAATAATATAGCTCTCACTCTTTTCACTTTCCTTTTAAGATAAAAGTGGTTTTATCGCTAACTACTTTTACTACGCATATTTTTACTACATACACATATACGACACACATACTTTTATTACATTTTAATACATCTCCATTGCATGGATATGAATTCCCAGTCGTCCACATACACCACACGTGATTATTTTTTAAACATCTGAATAATCCCTACAAGACTAATTAGGTTTTACTTACTGAACACGTGGAGCAATATGTTCCAAAACGCACAATGAATGGATTTTTCTAGCTCACTTCGATTATCCGATAATCGAAGTGAGCTAGAAATACCTCACATTTTAATCATAATTTGAGGCATTTGTTCACATTCTTCGATGAGTAATTAACTTCGAAACTATTAAGGAACAGTAGAATCCCCAATTAACTATTCCTATGAAATGTAAATTACTACTTCTCTACTCCAATGGAAGACATGCTTTTGAATTATTTCAGGATAACTTGCTGTGAAATTAAGTCTAGATAGTATGGGACTAATATATATATCAATCGTTTATTTCAACACGAACAAAGTTTATTTGCCTTTCGCCTGATTATTAAGACAGTTTTGGTCTACTTACACGAGGTTCTGTCTTCTTCGATGACTTAATCATTCCTGTTTCAAGTTTTAAATAATATGCAGAAAGATAATACAATTCTCTATATTGGAAGGATGGAACATGAATTATGATTATTTTATTCTTATTATTTATTTATTAATTTTTATTTTTGCAAACATCTCAGGGGAGATGTGCACAACGAAGGAAACAGACCTGTAGAAATAGCTCCAGTGCAAGACGTAAATGCTCCATGTGAAAACAGACGACAGCATAAGATTTACAAGTAGTACAAATTCCATAGGTAGTGATATTAAGTGAGTTTCCAATAAAGAACAATAATAAAATTTGCCATTTTAGAATTCCGACAGAAACACTGGACGTTACAGTATTTTAAGAAGAAGCTGCATATGCAGCCTGGGACTACTATTAACACAGATAATAGGGCAGAAACAAATCATGCCCACTAAACACAAAAACTATATGATAAGCAGTATTATAAAAATTCAAATTAAAGCAAAAAGAAAACACTTCGTTAAGATCCCATTCTTTAATTGTTCCAGAATACTGATAGTTTCTTGAAAACATGGCAATATCAGCTCAGACTAAAAATGATTTACTTCAACAATCTGGTTAATTATGTAGATCATTGCTGAGATACAAGAATACTGACGTCTCATTAGATTAACCTCATTATCCCATTATATAAATGGAATTTATCTTGATCTTTAGACATTATTTTGGTTCAAGAATTATCTGGAAACATCCGTCCGAAAACTGCTCATTATATCACTACCTCAATTTCTATTCAATACTACGATTCATGATATAATAATAGCTTAAAATAGCTTATAAGCATAAAACGTTCTATCAAAATCAGCAGAAATAACATCTTACGTCTTAAAAAAATCAAAAATAATTTTTCTTAATGAAGCAACTTACAGACTTGACATCACTGTCTTTTGACGAGTATACGGAGAAGTAGCCTTTCTATTAATTAAATATGGTAAAGTCAGTCTTAAAAATCCACCACAAAATCAATGCTATCTAGTCTCATTACCATCTAATTAACCAAATCTGTTAATCTACAGATATGACTAAAATTCATATTTAAAAAAAAAATGTTTCACTTTTTTTGTGAGGAGGCAAAGATGAAGCCATACAGTCCGTATAAATATTTGTTTCTGTGGCAATCGAAGTGCATGGTCAACAGGTACCTGTAGACAACGATCTATTATGTACTGCAGCTAGGCGCTGATCATTATTGACCATATATAATATTTTCCATTGCCAGAAATGCCTAACCAGAGCAATGGGTGTGAGAGAGTATCCACATGCACGCTATAGTGACGTCAATATAGCGTGCTGCGCTGATGCTGCAACACAGGTATTAAACTGCCAGTTGAAGTAGCATCCAACTAATAATTATTGAAATGTATATGTTGTTTCATATACGTTGAAATATTTAAATAGTCATTCCATAATGTTAAAATAACTTCGAATATTTCTCTTAACTCTTCCCCCCCCATCTCCCATCCACTCACCCTTTTCACACAACGATAACCAACCGGACTTGGTCAGCAACACTGGTGACCTTGATTACAATTGCTATCTGTGGCAAAAGTTTTGTCTTAAGAGTTGACTATAGTTGAAGAGTTCAACTTTTAAGAAATAAATAATTCTACTGTATCTTTCGTGTGTAGGTTTGTAACTAATTGGTGAACTTTAAGTAGATGTTCCTTTGGTTACCAGAAGGTTACCAAATGGATGCACTTATTACATATAAGTAATAAGTGCATCCATTCTATTGATCGATTGCTAGGAAACCAAAGAACTGGTATCCTTTCCGTTTTATTACTACTGGTCAGCTTTTCTATTTGCGACAACTTCTGTTCTTGTGGGTGTGAAGTAAAAGTGTCAAAGACAAATAGAGAAATGGAGTAAAATGCAAAATGTCAGCTTATCTGAGAAACCTGAGCGCTTCGTTATATTTCAAGTTGTACTTATAAGGAATTGAAAGGCATAAAATCGAGATTGCACTGGGAAAGAGGAGAGGCCGCAATAACAGAAATAAAACAGTATGACATTTCAGCCCTGTATGGGCAAGTGTCATAAAGAATAAAGGAACCTGATTATGTTTTTTTTCATTATTTTTTATTGTTATTATTTTTAAATAAGTGAAGGTTATATTCCTCAGGAAAAACTGGTGGGGAAGGCTGTTCCAGAGCACAGAGACAGAAGTTATGAAAGTGGTGTATGTAAAAAGGGTTCGGCATGTTTGGAGCTGGCCAATGAATGAGTATTGGCCAGCAGTATCTAAAGTGTTTATGGGTTTAAGGGAAAGAAAAATGGTGTTCAGCCTTCGGCGGACAGCGTCCATGAAAATAGCTGCAGAAGCACGGAATAGAAACAGAATCTGTGAGAGAAAGGTCCCCAATTAACCAAATGGACAGAATGAGAAATAATGATGCTGTCCAGAAGAAGCCTGCAAATTACTTCATTAAAAATAATATTTTTGTAAGACGCAAGGTGTTATTCCCGCCAGGAGGTCATATTTGTCTTTGGGCGATGTCACAATGGTATCATCTAGACGTGGAAAAGGTGGAAACGTGGATGGGGCAGAATCTGTCCAGTGGCCTTAGCAGCGGGAGGCGGGGGGGGGACTAGAAGGCTCGACTGCCCTTTGAGCAGGAGGGCGCCAAAGGTTTTTGCTCTTGGCCATTTCATAGTCACGATTGGACTGACTGATGGTTTTTTTTTTTTTTTTTTTTGGTAGTTGCTGCGTCTGCCTTGTAGGCTGAGTTATCGTTTCAAGCCACTTGTGGTATGCATAATTCTTTTTTTTTTTTTTAAATGTTTGACACATTTTGGTAAACCAAGGTTTGGATAGTGGTCTGTGCTTTAGGATGAAGTAGGGATGAAGAAGGATTCCGGTCCAGTAAGAGTTATTTCAGTTATTTGGTTGGATCTAAAGAGTGAAAACATTGTAACATTATAATGGCAAAGGCCACGAGGCTAAAAGTGGCCGGATGAAGGGTGTTCTGCTAGAAACAAGACTTGGATAAGGTTGTAGTCTGAATTACCAAGAAGGAAAGACGATATCTATAGCGTATTCATTAGAAGAACTGGTTAGGTAGAGATCAAGGGTGTTTGGAAAGTAAAGAAGTTTATAGGGTCTGGTGGGCAGATCTATAATTTGTGAAAGACTATTACTGATAGGAAAATCCTAGTTTCTCCACCAGCTTGATCTGCGGAATTGGAGAAGGGAATCCATTCCAAGCTGTGAATGCAGAAGTTGCCAAGAAAGATAGCCTTACTGTTTGGGTATTTGGACTGCAGATGATCAAGCTTCACAGATAGATAGATAGTGGAAAGTTAGCATGTTTATCAGAATTTGGAAAGCGATAGAGACAGCAATAAACGTAAATGAAACAGACAAGGAAATTTTAAGCCATAAAAAATCGCAAAGAGGAGATTCAAAATTTGACATTCTCTGCCAGAAGATATTAGTCTTCACATATGCACAGGTTTCCACCCTTGTGACGGAAGATCTCGATCAGAGTGTGGTTAGAAAAGTTTAGGGACAGCTGAGGATAAGATTGCAAATTGAGATTCTCTTAAGCTTCATCTATTATTTATAAAACTTTTTTTCTTTGATTCATATGAAAAGGTGTGTATTCAGAGGTATAAAAAGGTAGCTTCGGTGTTCCCTTTTTACCTCTACATGTAAACAACTGAACACGTGTTTAAAATAGGCAAATTTACCACATGTTCCATATTTCATTCATGACTAGTGACACTTAAATATTTGTGATTTAACGTTTTGTTTGTTTCACATATCAAACTGCAGTGACAGGTAATGTAGAATTTTTCCTCCACGTTTCAAATTCATTTATTATTATTATTATTATTATTATTATTGGCATTAGTTCCACTGGTATCGCGATAAGATCACGCACCTGCATAATTAATATGCTTACTAGTGACATCATAGGAATTATTAAAGGAAGTGTTTCTACCAATCCCCAGTTTTAACAGTCTCTTATGATTAGTAAACCGACATTTACAAATAGAGGTTAGCATTGCCTTCAGTGAACAATGTCATTCGAATAGCAGTTATGTTTTGCGTTATATCGAACTCCTATAAGGCAAATTGAAGTACTGATTTTTCGTTCTCATGAATATGAATTTCCCAAGGTAAGGAAAGGAATTTTTCTAATTTATACTTGGTTTTATATTTTCTAAAACACTGTTGGTGGTATTATCTGTCAGTATATCGTCATTTGGTAACAAAAATACAATGCAACGAAGAAAATAATTCAAACGTATATTAATTGGTTACTAAAATAATGAAGTACATTCTCAGAATATATTTGCTCTAATTTAGTATCTTCTCTGAGCTTTTTTTTGTGACCGCAGTTCTGCTAAAAAAAAAATACACGAATTATTGAATCTTGACTTTAAGGTAACTTTCGATGAAGATTCCTCCACTAAAAGAAACAGTTCTTTCGCTAAAAAACTGCTTCTATCATCCTATCTTATTAATGTGTTTGAAACATTTCGTTTTGAAGTCAATAATTATGGTTACTATGGAGTCGTGTTACAAAATCTGAAATCCGCAGGAAGAGAAAAGTATTAAGTAGACTCTCTTCAAGTCTCATTTTTATTGAATCGGAATCACGGAGCAAGAAATATAAAGAATCGCACTTCTTCCACATTACCACTGTGATCTATACTTTCAAAAACAAAATCGTCTTTACTGTAAGTAACGATAACGATGATAAAATGCAGTAATTCATACTGAATAAAATCATATATTTTTTATTTATTGGCATCCCGAACCTCAGGCTCATGATGCTCCTTAAAATTAATACTGACGAATATAGATTATAAGCAAGCTATTTAAGCAATGGAGTACTTTTTTAAGATACGTATATATCATCGTTATCGTTTTACATCTTGGGTTTATTATTATTATTTTCGAAATGATTTTCTTGCTTGAATGATTTATACAGATTTTATACTATTTCTACTAGAATGAATAGAAGACATTTACGTTATCACAGGTAGTTGACCACGGCCGTACTTACATTTTTCCCGAGGCGGCGGGGCCGGAGGCGCTAGAGTGTTACGGGGCCTCTCCCTCATTGTGTGAGCCCTTAAATTGGCCTTAATTTTTCGGGTCCACAGCTAGAGCCTCGTTTCCCGCCCGCCTCAGAAAAATGTAAGTATGGCCTGGGTAACTTACCTTTGATATGCCACACGCAAATTGTTGCGCTATGCGTAGCCATATTTGCGTGTCCAGTAGAACGACGAAGGGCTCCCTCCCCCAGGTCATCAGTTAGTACACGTGACCAGTATAGTAACGAGGGTATGAAGCCTATGACAAGTGTCTAACTTGCGCTCCCCTAACCCAAAAAATGACAAAAATTTAAATGTAACAAGTTAAATTTTACTAAATGCAATATGTTAAATACTTACTATTAATCCTATCAAAATGAGTTGTGGTGTGTTGCAGAATTTGTGTGTCTGCAGAGTATTGCCGAAATTTAAAAATACAATATAAAATAGCGGACTTTTATATCTATTTATTATTTTTATTTTTTACATATTTTACGTTTTGCGCCCCCAAACCTAGCTGGGGACGCAAAACGTAAAGAGGCACCCATAGCGGGCGCCTCTTTATTTAAAAATACAATATAAAATAGCGGACTTTTATATCTATTTATTTATGTTTATTTATTTATTTTATTTTTTTTTACGTTTTGCGCCCCAAACCTAGTTGCGCCCGTAGCGGGCGCCTCTTTCGCCACGCCCTCGTTACGGCACTGCACGTGACATCGTTCTCTGCGAAATGTTTATCTCTCGCGACCATTTTATGCGTTCTCACAAGATTACGACAGAGGCGTGCCTTCACACCCTCACAAGCTGCTGCGTCCTAACGCAGTGTGGTCGATCTTTCTTTGACAGTCAGATAACGATACATTATGTATCGTTATAACGCTTAACAATCCGATACACAAACATCCTACTGTTCCAGTTTTTTAGCGCGTTAAAAATAACAGGTAGTTGCATGCCAATAGCTTGTGAAGTGCTATTACAGCTACACACACTGGTCTCATAATCTCTCTCCACTACATGTTAACCCGTACAGCTAAACAACTTCCCTCCTCTTTCTCTCTCTCTCTCTCTCTCTACTGATAAATACGCAATTACGGCTGCGCACAGTGCCGCTAATGGAACCAAGATCGTGCAATTCTGTGCGAAGTGGAGTGCGAGGGTGCGGAAGTTGTAACAGTATTTATGACAAGATTGTAATTAAAAAATAAATGTTGCCATTTTCATTAGTTACATGCACATTTTTTCTGACTTTTCACGAAATATGATTTCTTTTATCTTCGTTATAAAGTGCTTTTTTCTTTTTTCAATTTTGATAGAAACTTTTACTGTACTTTGCATTTTCTTAAATGCCAATTTCATAAATTATTAAGATTTCTTCTGTTTTTTTTTTTAATCTTTTTTGAAACAATTTTTTGACGTGGCACTCACCCCAAAAGACTTATTCGTAAACCTATTGTCCATTCACACTGTGGTGGTGGGGGTGGGGATGGGGGGGGCTAAAGATTCTTTCCCTCATTTTTTATTTATTTTTGTATTTTTACTTATTCCTCATTATTTTCATAGTAAGGAAATCTTGCTCTAGAGATCGAACATGGAAAATTTTCACGCCACTTTAAGCCTTCAGTAAGGTGGTCTCACGGGAAGATGATGTTCATTTCCCACCTAAGATTGAAGGTATTTATTTTAACATAGATAGTGGGCAAATAACAAGGGGATTAAATGTTCATCTGTAAGCTAAATGGCTTTCATAAGATCATACATTTCCAAGGATATAGAATTACGTACTTTGATCGAAATCCTCGCTCATGCAAAGGTTCCCCAAAAAACTGATAATCTCAAACGTTATGCTCAGGAGGAGTTAAAATGGCACAGCGAATTTACAGAAATATAATTTCTGAGAAAATGGAAAATCATTTTCTGGAGTATTTAAATTTTACTCTACTCACAATTTCCCTATGAGAAAATTCGTATCTGGCGATAGTCTGCAAAACACTTCCAATACGACTGCATTTTGCATCAGAGAAACAGTGATAGTGATGGACTTGCTAGTTTCAATTACAATCGAACATTTATTTGATGATGCTTGCGAAATGAGTTGGAGAGGTACAAAAAAAATCGCTGAAGAAGGAATCGTCTTCACTAGCTCCATTAAAAATGTCTTACTTCAGGAATGGTAGAATATTGCAGCTGAATATTGACACAGCAGTGAAAAATATACTACTACATTGTGTGCTGGACTGAAGGACGCCTATGCATAGTGAGTTTTGTTTATATATCTCCAGCTTCAGCTGCTTTTAAAAACAATATATTAAATCTCTCTCTCTCTCTCACTGTTCGTTTTCTGCTTTAGCGGTCTGCTACCTCTACTTGGCTGTGGTTGCTTCACATCCTTTAGGAGTAAAAATAGTAGCAACCATTTGCACATAGATCAACTGTGATCTATGTGACGTGTGCTAGGTTATTATATAACCATGTATGAAGACATGGCTGTATAATATATATATATATATATTATATATTATACAGCCATGTCTTCATACATGGTCATATAATAACCTAGCACACGTCACATAGATCACAGTTGATCTATGTGCAACAAGGATATATATATATATATATATATATATATATATATATATACATACAGCCATGGCTGTATAATATATATATATATATATTATACAGCCATGTCTTCATACATGGTTATAATATAATAACCTAGCACACGTCACATAGATCACAGTTGATCTATGTGCAAATGGTTGCTACTATTTTTACTCCTAAAGGATGTGAAGCAACCACAGCCAAGTAGAGGTAGCAGACCGCTAAAGCAGAAAACGAGCAGAAATACACACACACACACTCATGAGCCAATACATTATGACTCAATAGTTCAACTTGATTGTCATATACAAGGACATATACATTGGCAACAATCAAACAAATAATGTCAGTCGATTAGCTCAGCTGTTTCTGAACTTCAATGAAATTCCCACTTTTTACATATAGGATACTTTTATGAGATTTCTTATATTTTTATGAAAAGGAAAGCAGAATTTCAGCCGAAGAATGAAAGTTTCGAACTAGTCGAAATCGGTTGAACGATGCGACCTGTAAAAATGATTATTCATTACACATGTCCATTTCGATTTAAATTGTGCCAAAATGCACCTCGAACTGAAGAAAAGTAAGAAACAAATATATTCCTACTTTAGTCGATGTATCCGGTAAAGGTGTATTTGTGGAGAATTTCCTTCTCCCAGAAACTAAACGTTAAGAAATGACTATATTTTAAAATTTATCGAAATTGCTTGACTGATATGACCATGAGGATGAAAACAAAGCGGAAAAGAACCGGTTCCCGAGTTAGTCGATCTCTACCGAGGGAAAACGAGTTTTTTCTTCCGGAAACTCGGATTTTACGTCTTGTAAACTATTCAGAAAATAACATATCGTGTTAGGATTAGGGATTAGGAGATGGCAGTACTTGTTTGCCAGTCTGTTCACTGGATGCCGAGTAAAATTAGCGATAGTCTTGGGCCAATCTCTGATTCTCTACTGGTGGAGATTGAACTGAACACTCAATCGCCAAAAGTCAGAAAGAGCGAAAAAGGCGTAACCTACTCGCTATAACGGAATAAAAGGCGTTTGATGATTTTTTTTTATTTTGAAATACTATTAGTTAAAAATTGAATTATATTAAATTAAATCAAGATATATTTTAAAATACTAATATCTATAAATTAAGGTGCCAAATAGTGGCTGAACTAGACTTTAATTCTGGAAGAAGCGATCAGGATATTAGGAGGATGGCTAAGAATATTTCCTAATATCTTGATCGTTTCTCTGAGAATTAAAGTCTAGATTGGCCACTGTTTGATATACCTTAATTTGCTTAGAAATGCGAAGTAATTTATTCAAATCGGAGTAATTTATTTCTCACGCAGAAATGACACTTCAATCGTAATCTTGATCTTATGACATTAGATAAGCAAACAAATAAACAAAAAAAAAACCTCCTTAAAATCTATTCAAATTAAGTGGATATTGAATCCAACATTATTTCAAAGTTGAATAGAGAAACTACAAGAGTTTCGTGCCGAATATAGAAACTATAAAAGTTTCGGCAGATCCAAGGGTAAGCAAACCTTTCATGACAGGGGCAACTCGTAGTAAAGGTGGAGTAAACTCTGATCACTATCCATAGTATTTCCCATAAGGTAAAACACATCTCCTAGCGGACATGTATGATGTTATAATTATGGGCTGGGGTCCAAGCGGATCCAAGCGATGGGTAGTGACCCATCGCTTGGATCCGCCGAATCTTTAATAGTTTCTATATTCGGTACGTTTGTAGTTCGAAACTCTTGTAGTTTCTCTATTTGGCTTTGAAATAATGTTGGATTCAATATCCACTTAATTTGAACAATTTTGCATCGCCGAAGTGAAGCCTTTTGGCTCTTTCTTTCAGTCCTTAAAATCTAATGGGTATTATTAAGATGATAAATTTCAAGTCTTTGCCAATCTTTTTTATTTTACATGCTTCATTGTTATGATATTTCAGAATACATATACGAAAACAGAATCCTTTCCCCATGACGTGTGATGTAGGTTGAAATAACACTCACAATATGAGGTATCACTTAATAAAAGGGGAGAAAACGAAGTGCGTGCCCGAAATACCATACCGAGTGAAATTTATCTGCAGATAAGTTAAATATTTTTCATTATTTAACTGACGAAAAGTGGTGGGGATGTGAGCAGTTCAAACGTGTACAGACCCTCTCAACCGTCAGAAAAAAGTTTGGTCTGAGAAGAACTTCCGTTGCATTTAGGTGCTGCCCTTAAAGAAAGATCCGCTTATGAGTTTCCGCTCCATGAAAACATCCAGGTCACAGAGCTATTCTCGATAACAACGCTTCAGTTCACTGAGGAATGGCAAGTTTCTGAGAGATGGAGAAATGGCATGTTTGAATGCCATTTCTCCATCTAGTCCATATAGCCATATAGCCACCTGTAATAGTCCATATAGCCACCTGCCGAAAGAATTATGGAAAACACATTAATGATTCTTCGTTCACTTTTATATTTTGAAATTTTCATAACACTATAGTAAAAACGTCCAAGTAAAAACGTTGGCAGAGATTTGTCGACTTACTCTGGCATTTGACGTAAGCAACAATTTCTCATGAGCTGTCGAATTTGTATCAGTGATTTTATTTTTCCTCTATTGTTACAATGACACTGTGGATTTCGTAAAGGAAGCAGAAGAAGTTTTTACCACGAAGTTAGGATTTTATCCCGCAAAATGAGAATACACCCAATTAACAGACAAACCGGTCGATATAAACTCCCAAACAATTAATGGAGATAATATACTTCCCTAATAGCGTTAGTTGCTATGGAAATTATCGACTAAAAACACGACTATTCTTTATTTTAAAATTTCATGGTGAACTGGAAATAAAATATAAGAGAATTAATTTCAAAACATTTCAATTAGATTACATTTCTTAAATATTATTTATCCATTTTTAGTAGCAAATTTACATTCTTAAAAATTAACATCTACGCATACAGTTAGGATGGATCTTCTCTTTTATGCATCAGATGATTTTTATCACCCGGTGTGGAACTGTCACCTTTCTTGGTGCAGGCCCGAAGTGGTTTAAGTCAGAAACATAGTTTGTGACTTAAATAGACTAGAGAAAGATTCTATGATTACCGTATTTACTCGAATATAATATAATTCTCCCTCGCGTATATCTTGCAACCCTGATTTTACTTCACGAAAAAAGAAATTAAAAAGGTTTAGCATATTTAAAACTTTAAGAAATAGATAATGAATGTTGTTATTGTAGTTTTAATTTTGGTATTCGATTTGAAGAAAATCAGCATTTCAACTCAATCGTCGTGCTTGCCTTTGTCGTTGAGTCGTGCGATCTTTTGTTAATACTGCATCATGTGTTAATACATGCAATTATATGCATAGAGATGGATATAATTGCATCTTCTACTCGATCTTGGATTGCGCGGAGAAAGACTATGATTAGAAATGTTGTGCAACTGGATTTTGAGAGCTTGGGACATGATTTCGCCAGAGACATAATTAATTTAATTTAATTACAGACGCATTGTCGCTAAAAGATTCAAATCTATCGCGTGATGAAGGTGAGCGGATGATCGCGTAAAATTTAAATCCATTCATTTTATAAATAATGTGAGCAATTATAAATTATAATGAATACTGAGGATTTAATTATAAACGTCAATTTAGTTTTTTCCTGGAAAACTCTACTTTCCGAAAAACCCCGCATATATCTCGCACCACGGTTTTTTAACTTTAATTTTGGAGAAAAAAGTGCGAGTTATATTCGAGTAAATACGGTATGTTACCTCAGCCCAGCCCGTATTAATGTATTACAGGTTTCCGGCCACTATTAAATAGAATTGCGAATTTTTCAGAAAATCCTAGTGGTATGAGAAAACTTCATAACAGATGATTATTTATTTATTTATTTACTTGAGTCTTTTTATAAGCAAGTTCGTAAAAAAATAATAGAATAAATAAATACGCAGGCAGGTTGAAGATTTTCACTCTTCCCTTTCATATCATTCGATCAGGAAGCATTGCGCGTGATTAATGCCAACTGCGAAAATTATTATTATTATTGTTCGTGACACCTCCAAGGAGTCCGAAGACTCATCGCGGGAGGACACCTACTGTACAACTCTCCGTCTCCACTACTACACAGAACCTCTACTACCAATTACTTACATCAACGCCATCTACTGCCCACAACAACCACCACCACAGCTACTATCTTTTTTTGTCTGTAAATTACGTGTGTTCTGAAGGGCCGATTTGTCTATATGCGGGATGAAAAACCCGAGTTTCCGGGAGAAAAACCCTGCTACCTCGGTATGAGATCAGCTAACTCACCTTCAATTGAAAAAGTCCATATGAAGATTCCTCCCGTCATGACGAGAATCGAACTTAGGCCTTTTCTAATAGAAGGGCGCAACGTACTGTCGTTCTTCCAATTGCGGTACGGAGACGCTAAAATAGCAACAGGTATATTTTTATTCAAAATAAACAAATACGTAGCAAGGTTAGAAGTAAGAAAATGGTAAATCCTCCAAGTCATATTCTTGAATAGCTGTGTGAACTTTAAGGAGAATATTACACGCTAAACTTTTCTCTCATTCCATAACACTCACGTAAAACTTATTCTGTAAGATTTATAGAATTTTAATTTTAATAATTGAGATATTGTAATTGAGGTATGTTCCTCCCCCCCCCCCCCCCCTAGAGGATTGTCAAATTTAGTTTCTAAAAATTCCGTTTTCCACACCATTGAGTTTTGTTTGTCTATGATGTCAACACTAAGAACTCAATTTCTTTCTTTCTTTCTTCCCCCCCCCCCCCCCTTCGATTGAAGGTAGCAATAGCTATAACAATAGCTATTGATGTGGATTTCGGCCTTTATAAAGACATTAAATACATTTAAAATAATATTAAAGAAACTGCTTTGCAGCTAATTTGCTGATAATATATGCATGCATTCTCGAATTTCTTGGTATATTTAAGAAATTTATTAGCATTTAAAACGAAGTCTAAAAAAAAAAAGGAATGTTTCAGGAAAGATTTAGGATAATATTTAAGAAAGTATTAGTTGTTACAAAGTCCCAATAAATATTTGTGCTTAATTCGCTTGTTTTATACTAATTAATGATATAATTAAAAAGATAAATTGTAATAAAATATATTTTTACATTATGTGAATCTTGACAAATAAACACCATAAAGCCAGTCGCGTGACTCCCACACTACAACAATCATCTTTTATTGGGTACTCCCTAGAAAGCGTTCTTTTATGCTACTTTTATTTGTACGCTAAGCGTATCGCTGGATCGTAATATTGCATTAAACTTTATATGCTTTAATAACTGCCAATAAGCTTAATATGCTTCAATAAGTACCTTAAACTTTATATGTATATACAATTTCCTTGGGAAATTTGCGGAGTACCTAAGCTTTTGAAATGGCGCTATCATTGAAGGATAGCTATTGCTATCTTAACACGGGCACAAGTTTTGCATTTAAATTATCATCATATTCAGATACTCACGTTGAGAGGAGACAGTAGATTCTCTATCTTCTGTATTGAACAGATTGCATCTCAATCTTCTAAAAAAAAGTTGGCCGTTATTGCGGTACATATTTTCTTAAAATGATCGGCTCCCTCATTTCACTTGTATAAATATTTTGCATTCTATCAGGATTACTGTTTTGTTATTGATCACTGTTAAGTGTTTCAAAATTAATTTAATTCATCTTAAATATGAGTACACTCATTTGAAAACTTATTATCTTAACCAAGAGTTTCAAAATTACTGAAAGATAAACTCTACCCACTAAGTTCAGACATACACACAATTATAATACAGGCTCCTTCATAGATTTTTAATTTTACTTTATATTAATATAACAACATGTCTAGTATTCAACTTATTATCGAATGCTTTTCAGTCTTCCTCCATTTTTTTCCACACACTGGTGTGAGTTATTGGTTTTGTAACTTCTGTGTAGGGTTGACATTTAAAATAATGGAATTTTACAAACTGCATAATAAAATTTTAAAAACTGGTTATGTTTCTTTATTATATTTTGAAATGGTCCGCTGAATAATAGATTTTAATTGCGTGTGTATTATTAGACAAAGAAAGGGACAGTATGGGGAATATGTATTAAAGAAAGGACCAAAGAAATTAAGAAGATTCTGTTTAAGGTAAGTTTTTATTCCAATTAAACTTTATATGCTTAAATAACTGCCAGTTCAATGTGCTATTCCCTCTCATTTGAAATAACAATAATAATAATAATAATATGAAGTAAACCACATAAGTCAATTAAAATGATTAGTAGATTTATATAAGCAGTCGGAAGATTCTCATTATCACTTTCAGGATGGAGAACTAAAGACATATTCATAATTCAATACTCGAGTAAGATTTATGCTATAGCATATAATCTTACTAAAATGAACTTTGCCATAAAATAGTAATTAGGATTCTCCGAGACTTGTTTTCTTCATTATGTCATATACTAGACCAATCGTTACACTAAAAGGATGAGAGAAATATGAGGTTTGCTACCTCTAACAACAAGAAAGGCAACGATTAAGTGTGGTTGCTAACTCCGTGTTATCATTCTACCGTGTCTATAGCAGACTGTTGCTACTGGTGCGTTCAATATGTACGGCTTTGTTTATGGAGTGTAGCCGGTGATCGTTCAAAATGCATGAAGGGCGTCACCGCTTTTGCTGTAGTAGCCCCTATCCCATTCCTATCATTCGCGATTTCTTGCTGTTTCGAGCTACGAAGTTTTATTACTTGGAACAGTTTGAAGAGAGAGAATTGTAATTACTCCAATATGAGAATTTCTATCTTTTACTATAACCGTGTAGGTTACCCCCCATGTATAGTATTTCTGTTTGTCATCATCGTGATAAAAATTACCTTTAAGGATTCTCGAACATATCCTTATTAAGAGAGCAATGATGTAAAAGGTAAGTTTCATTTATTAAAGTAATTTCATAAATGCAGAAATAATCAAGGACAAACCAATAGTTGCTTAAGCATGGATCCACTTGTTAGTAAAGGAAGAATTTGTGTCACTCACGAAATCGAAAATAATCATAAACTCCTCCTTCCCACCATCATCAACACAGCATGACGCGGTGACAACCGCTATCCCTTTCCGAAGCCAGTGCTAGCTAAACAAGCAACCTTTACGGCAATCCTTCAGCGCCAGCGACTTCATGTAATCATATTATAGGTAAAGGAAGACAAAACGATTTTACAGTAGGCACCCTTGAATTAACTTGCATCTGTACGCACTATCAGTATTTTCCCAGCACAAGTGTAAAAGACAATTATAAAATATAATTAATTTACTGCTAAGTTCTCCCAGATATTAACAGTCCAGCTGGTAAAGCTGGTACCTTAATGAAATATAATAGAACGCATAGTAAGGAAAAGTCCATATTTAAAACCCGATTTTACTGATGTAATTTACATAGAAGGAATGAGATAATGCCATTATTAAAGGATTCACAATACCGTATAAAGTAAAGAGATAATAGTGAATGATAATATTCGACAATCACTATAGAAAGATCCACACTTGGCAGTTCGGATTTCTTGAACGTAAACAAAAACAGCTCTCAGGAGAGCTGTTTTTGTTTATGTTTTAATGAAAACTAATCATCTACTAGTTAAATTAAAGCAATGAAAATTCAGAATTCTCCAAACACGATTCCTTAAATTAAACCAAAAACCTTCACGGTGCACATAATAAGGTAGCAAATAAGATCCGGAGGTAACAAAGCCTAGTTTTGATTTAACGTACTTGGAAAAACTGTGGTAATCATATTGTTGACCTTGAGTCAATCAATGCTGTTTGTGAGAAAAGTCTGTCGTCATAGAGCCACTGCCAGCTGAAGAGCGAAATGGTGAAGTCAGCAAGTATTATTTCTCGAGAATCGTTGATTGTTTACGCTAAAACAACAAAGGCTATGATCCGAGTGTAATATGCCTAATAGCTTAAAATGCTTAATGAAATTTCTAAACTGAATTTTTATTGATAAAACTAACGTTTTTTGAAAGAAACAACTATTCTTCAAGACTTTGCGCAATAGTAAAGTTTTACATTAATATTTCTTTTTAACATTTACTGGCAATTTGACTTTTTTGGGGGGAAGGGTGACATGAAACCATAAATATACCTCATGGTCACAATCAATCGTTCGATGTCGTTGGCACACTCTCCCTCGATGAGTCTTTGGACTCCCTAGAGGTGTCAAATAATAATAATAATAATAAGATTAATTGCCCAAAACAGCTATACTTAGTAATTTATTATATTCATAAGCAATTATTAATAAGATTAAATTAATTAAAGCAAAAGATATTTATTAATAAGTGTGATGAATACTAAAATATCTTTACGCAGCTATTTATACGAAGTGAGCGCTACGGATTGTGTGACACTGTTTTCTACTTCTAATATAATTTTTCTCGCTCAAAATTCCATACATAAGATGCCCAAATAGACGAGTCTTTCATCTTAGTTGTACCTAATTCCAGTTACTTTATAAATCAGGTAGCCGATACAGATAAAATAGACAAGGAAAAAGGGATCACCCCCCGGAAGTTGAGTAAGGATGGATTACAAGGATATGGCTATATTATTTGCTTGTAACGTAGTGGAATAGGTTGCCGGAGGTAGTTGGCAGTGCAAAGGCAGTGATTAAGTCAGATTTAAGTAGAAGTATGATACGCATTTATGTGAATAATAATTTTTTAAAAATTAATTCGAATACATTTACTTGAAACTTACACTTCAGAAAATGAAGAGATCGGTGGACGGAAGTTACATTTGCAATTGAATTGTAGTTGAATGTAAAAGATATAAAAAATAATTAAATAAAAGAAAATCAATACTGTATTTCAAAATAAATACACAAGATATGCTTGAAAATTTTATGAACTTTCGGACTATCAGCTTAATCAATAACAATCAATAAGGTATGTAAACGGGGGAAAAAAGCCAAAAAGATTTTCAGTTCGGTTTTTTCTTATGTTCTCAATAATATTGTCATTTTGTTTATTGTATATTTAGTACAGTCTCTCCCTCCCTCCTCAAAATGTCTGATCTTTTGAGGAATATATACAATTTCGACAGGAATATATTTATTCCATTTATTTATTTTTTGTCGCATTATTTGAGCAGAAATAACCGGCTATTCAAATTTTCGTTTTCATTGTCTACGTGGAATTCGGAAGATGCTATTGCATTTTCTTACACTTATACTATTATCAGACGTTAGAAGATTATCTATTTCTCATGCTGCATCGGTTGTCGCGCAAAATAATCAGAGCCGCGTTCAGGGCTTAGGCAGAGGGTACTGTTCGTCTCCTGCAGAGAAATATATTACGGTTTCCATCAAAAGTCAGTGATATTGTGAATGAGCAACACAGAAGGTATAAGATTAATCTCAGAAGGGAATTTTACATAGGCACATGGAAAGTTCAGGATCTACAGATGGGTACTCTTGAGATTGTCTGTAAAGAGATGGATAGGTATAAAATTGACATCCTGGGAATTACAGAGACCAGATTGAATGAAGAAGGTCACTTCAAAATACAGGATGGTAAGCTAGTTATTTACTCAGGTGGTGACTCAAAACATCATGGATAGCTGTGATAGCTCAGGCGAGAAGCCTTCTTTGTTATAACCCCATTAATGATATAGACTTAAGGCTCAGCCTGCCAATGTATCAATCGTGGTAGTTTACGCACCCCACACGGATAGGCCTGAAGAAGAGAGAGAGTTTTGGACTGCCTACCAAGGAGAAGATACTTTACATCTTAGGGGACTTAAATGCAAAAATGAGAAAGAGTATGAGAGTTAGGCCAGAGTGTGGTATCTTTGGTCTAGGTGAAAGTAGCACCCGTGGTGAAAGACTGTTGGAATTTGCCAGTGCTAACAGATTAGCTATTACCAATACCTGTTTCTGGACTGACCTATACTTGGATATCTAACATTGATAGGTCAAGGCACCAGAATGATTACATCCTGGCTCTCCAGCGGTGGAAGGCGAGCATCTCTGATGTGCATACTTGTTCTGGAGCAGACTGTGGTACAGACCATCAGCTAGTAAGAGCCAAAGTAAGACTAAGACTTCGAAAATTTTCAGGTCAGGTACATCCCACTAGATTGGATGTTAGAGTAATTCCTAGTGGACTCACAGAAGAAATATCAACTCGGTTGGATGAGGTTTGGAGACCAATGAAGAGAACTCACCAGAAATGCTTTGGGAAGGAGTCAAGGTGATAATACAGGATATAGAGAAGAAGTATCTCGGCCCAATAAGAAGATCAAGAGGTCCATTGATATCAAATTCAACATGGGAACTAATCAAAAGAAGGCAGTCGAAAAACAAAGAGACACCGGGACGGAAGAATATAAGAGATTACATAGAGAAATCAGAGAAGAGATATCAAGCAGGACAAGGAAAAGTTCTATACTAATAAATGTGAAGAGATAGAGTTCCATATGAGGAGGCACAATTATAAAAGGATGTTTTATTTAGTTCGTGACTTAAAGAACAAGTTTAAGACCAAATTGAAAGTCATCAAAGACAGGAATGGAGCATCACTAACAGAAGAGTTGGAAATAAAAAAAAACAGATGAAAAGAATTGTGTGAGGAACTGTGCAGCAGAGTGGATGAAGAAAATGTGGAGTCCTCCCACCAGGAAAATTTGATTTGGAACCTCCTCCACTTAGGCATGAAGTTGAAAGAGCAGTTAAGCAGCTTAACAGCAATAAGGCCCCAGGTGCAGATGAAATCTCAGCAGAGTTAATTAAGACCACAAGGGAATGAGGAATAAGAGTGTTTCATAGGCTGATTACAAGTGCGGAGGACATTATGCGTGTAGCACTGGATGAGCTCAAGACAGGAACTAGGATAGGAGGTAAATTGATTAGTAATTTCAGGTATGTTGATGATGCAGTACTCCTTTGTGATGATATGGAAGAACTAGGACTAATTCTTGACAAAGTTAACAAGATCAGTAATAACAGAGGACTTAGCTGAATCCTAGCAAGACAAAGATTATGGTTCTCAAAGGAAATGAAAAGAGGGAAGCTCTTGAGAAACAAGTGTACTTTAATGGAGAAAGAATTGAGGAAGGCAGCAAGTTTGAGTACCTGGGATTCATTATTAATGTGAAGAATTGCTGTTCAGAAGACGTCAGAAGAAGGTTAGGAACAGCGAAAACAACAGTCAGAGACATGCCTAAAATTTGGAAGGATGGATCTATCTTCATGGGAACAAAGTTGAGGATTTTGGATGTAGTTGTTTTTCCAACTGCAACTTATGGATGAGAAACTTGGAACCTAAATAAGTCAGATAAGAAATGAATATCTGCTTTTGAGATGTGGTGTTACAGAAGGCTGTTGGGGATATCATATGCAGTAAATCCTTGCCGAGCGTGGATTTGCAGAACGCGATTTTGCACATACCCGTTATCTTAATTGTTTCCATTTAATTTGTCCAACGCTAGAATTTCTTTCATACGCGGTATGCTGCAGAGCGTCGGCCGGCAACCCTGCTTGGCGCTGCCCGCTAGCTGAGTGACCCAGGATGAGTTGCGATCATTACACTCACGTTAGCAGAGCTGTAATCACGTATTTATCAATGTTTATCCTCTTCTCCTTTTGCATTTGTATTTATTTTAATTTCAAAAATTTAATACGACATCCAAGAGGAAGAATGAAGATGATAAAGCAGCAAAAAGACGCAAAGTTTTGACATTATCTCAGAAAATTGAAATTTTAGATAAGTTGAAAAATGATACACATGTTTCATCGCTTGCAAGAGAACTAGCTATAAACGAATCAAGCATAAAAACAATACGGGAGAATGAAGAAAACATTCGGTCTAGTGTCAAAGCTTCAGGCGATACTTCGGCAAAGGTTGCTCAAGTTTCAAGAAGAATTCCGCAATTGGAAAAGATGGAAAAAATATTAATAACTTGGATTGACAATCAAGTAAACGAAAAAGGCTCAGTTGTGGATGGTATTGCTATTCGAAACTACGCTTTAGATTTGTTTTCTTTTGTTTTAAATAAAGATGGCCAATCGTCAGAGAAAATTGACTTTCAAGCAAGCAAAGGTTGGCTTGAAAACTTTAAGCGTCGTTTTAATTTGCACAATGTAAAGCTTCAGGGAGAAGCTGGCTCTGCAGATAAAGAAGCAGCAGAGAAATTCAAACCCCAATTTTTGAAATTCATTGAAGAGAGGGGATACGTTCCGCAACAAGTTTTCAATGCGAATGAGACGGGCCTATTTTATAAGCGAATGGGACAACGAACCCACATCACAAAGAAACAAAAGGTTGCCCCAGGTTTTAAAGCTTTTAAGGATAGACTCACTTTGCTTTTTTGTGGAAATGCATCAGGCGACTTCAAGTGCAAGCCTCTGCTCATTTATCGATCTAAAACGCCTCGTGCATTGCAAGGAAAAAAGTTTGAGCAATTTCCCGTTGTGTGGAAATGGAATAGAAAAGCTTGGGTAACAAAAGCTCTCTTTAATAACTGGTTTGAAAATTTATTCTTTAAAGAAGTCAAACATTACTTAGAACAACAAAACCTGTGCTTCAAAGTTCTCCCAATTCTCGATAATGCTCCAGGACACGATGCTGAAGCCCTCACAACATTGCATCCAAATGTAGAGGTTTTATTCCTCCCATCTAACACCACTTCCTTAATCCAACCAATGGATCAATAGATCATAAAAACATTCAAAGTCTATTATGTCAGGCATGTTTACACCTCTGCAAATAAAGCACTAGACGAAGGAAAGCACGACACGCTAATGGCATTTTGGAAGCGATTCAACATAAGCCACTGCATAGAAATGATTAAACTCGCATGGGAACAAGTAAATTCATCAACATTGAATGCTTGCTGGCATCAGCTCTGGCCAGAAGTTGTCAACAATTTTAAAGGATTTCTATCGATTGAAAATGAAGCCAAAGAAATCGTACATATTGCAAAAGCAATTGGCGGCGAAGGATTTTCAGATATGGAAGAAAGAGAAGTCAAAGAATTAATCGAGAAATGACGAATGAAGAATTGGATGATCTTGTAACACCAGCCGATAGTGAAAGCAGCGATAGTGAAGAAGAAGATAAAGCGCCTTTAACTTACAAGAAGTTAAACGAATAGTTAAAAAAAGGCACAGGAACTGTCTGATTTTGCAATGGAGATTGACCTAAATGAAGAAAGAGGAGGACACTTTATGAAAGGCATTGAAAAAGTCTGCGCTCCTTACCGCGAAACTTTTAGAGTTGCTTCAGTCATTGTCCCAAGCAAAAATCACTAGCTTTTTAAAAAAATACTTGTATCATGTACCTACTTATTAAGCAGTAATAAAAATCCTTTCAATTAACATTTGTTTCATTTTTTCCTTTTAATTACGACAATATTTAGGTTAGTTTAAATTATACATACATACTTTCTTAATTTGAACTATACCTAACATATTTTTTTCCATAGAATGTTAACTTTGAGGAACGCGATTTTGCCGTGCGCGCAATGTATTAATGACGTAACCCCTCGCACAATGTATTAATGACGTCGGCAAGGGTTTACCAGGTAAACCTCGTATAACGCGGTACTTATACAGAGTGGTTTCGATATAAGACTGTCTGCAAATTGTAGTAATCCTTTATTTTTTCATATATTTTTCAACGCGCGACTTAAAAATCAAATTTTATCTTCGTTAAATTTGAGTCTGCCCTATCGCGCATGTAGTTATAAGTAGCGAATTTATATTAGGGGAATAGCCTTTAGCACACATATACGTCAATTGTTTGCCGTATGAAATATTTATTGTTGAAAATTGTCTTCGTTTTCTGCCAGGAAAGCGCATTAAAAATCATAACTGTGTTAATCTCAAGCTGAGCACTTTATTTTTTGGTGAGTTACATACAATATGGAATGCTTTTTTATATAAAAAATATTTTTATAGTAATGGCCACTAAGAGTGCTTTTGCGATATGGTTGAAAACGAAATTAGTGAATTAATTGATGGGGAAACAGATTTAAATGAAGAGGAAATAGTACAATTAATAGATGACGTCGAACCAAATGGCGAGGAAAGTTCTGCCAAAGATTCTGATTGCAATGAATCCGTTAAAGAATTCAGTTTAAAGAAATTAGCAGAAGGATTGAACTTGGCAAGAAAGATATTTTATGGATAATGATCTCTCAATGGAGCGCTCCGGAAAATTCGCGGGACAATTGGATATTTGTTTAGCTCCGATTATAAACTTAATAAAAAATTGCCCCATAATGGTAAGCAAGGTCTTATTACTGACTTCTTGATAACTAAACTAGCCGAAGTATGCAATGAGAATTATACAAATGATGTCCAAAAGATATCAAGTGATGACGACGTCCGGCCACTCGTAAATAAAGAACATCTACGAAATGTTAGTTTTGAAGAGAGTGACGACGATTAAAACATACACGTTATTTTATTTTGCCTAAAACATTTATGTATTATATGCAATGAAGTTTACGTACAATTTATAATTTTGTATCATTTTATACTACGTATTTGTTTCATAGTTTATGTTTTCTTAACTTACATGAATTACTTGAATTAAATAAAAATATGTTTTGTTGGATATGTCATTGTTTATATAATCTTTAAAAAAAAAACGATTTCGAAACCTAACCCTACGTTTTCTATGTGATCTGAGTCTCGCATAACGCGATTTATATAACGCGCCATTTCTATGGAACCTAACATCCACGTACTTTGGTTAGCTGTACTTTGGTAAACGAAGCTGAACTACCGCAGAGCTCTCGCTAAAATGAAATAAACAATTATTGTCTCTCTGTCTACTGGTCCAATAAAAACTTTTATAAGCACCATGACTTTTCTTTCTTATGAAATTTTCGAAGTGCTTGCTGAAACCTAATTAATGGTAGGAATCTCCAAGTAATTTAATATATGTACTGTATTTATTATTCCAGACGCGGCCCTCGGATTGTCTAAAGTTGGACAGCCCTTATGTAGATAATGAAATGAGAGAGGTTGAAAATAATTAACGGTTTACGGTATGAACTCTGTGCAGTGTAATTCACAACCCAGACAGTAGCATGTGATATGTGTTCGAAAATGGAATGTGTATGATGTTGATCGTATTACTGCTTATTTTGCTGTTTTGAATAATGATGATTAACAAACTGTCTACATTTACAAATCTGATAAAAAAAAATATAAATCACTAATATTTAACTGTAGAAAACAGTTAAATATTAGTAACTGATTTTTAGAAAGAGCAACTTTCATGAAAATCGAAATTAACAGGTATACATTTTTTAAAATTTATTATTTTTTTATATCTTGCACATGACATGTTGTTTTTATTATTATTAATATTATTATTGCGGTTGTAACCCGCCCAAGAGAAAGTTTAGTTTTGCAACTAATACTATTCTAGATTACGTTTCTTATTCCCGCCCCCCTCACCCGCTTACTGGCCATGGGATTTTATATGCCCACGCCACGTCTACGATAACATTATTACTTGCTGAAAGCAGGAATCCAATAAAAAATTCAAATACACTATCTTGATTTTCATTTTTCGTAATAAATCTCTGTCATTCCTTGTAATAATGCCGTGTATGAAATTAATACGAGAGAATAGAGAATCACAAAGAAGTGCAGACATGAGGATCTACTCCTTCAAAGGTGCACACACTTCGTCAAATATTAACATCTCACAGAAGACACACAACTTCCGGATAAGCTAAGACACTGTTTTCCTTGCTTATATTCAGCAGCTATCTCGCTGTCATCTCCATAAAATGCATTACGTCTAATAGCAAGAAGATCTTAACCGTCTTAGTGGGTTTTCATCAGGCTGATGAAAACCCACTAAAACAGCATTTACAAAAATGAATTTCCAGGAAAGTTGTGATACATCAATAGGTTCTTCCTTTATTAAAATTTTCCTACACACCAATAGGTTCTTCCTTTATTAAAATTTTCCTACACACGGTGCCGTGGTTCTACTTATGTTATACACAAGTAAGGAAAAAATGCAATTAATAGCATTTTCTCACTGTAATGAATACTTTCACTATGCAAGTGTGAGCATTCATTCATGTAACTTTTTTTTTTTTTGTGATCCCGTTCACTACATGCAGATTAATTCATTTGCTTACAATAATTTTAATCCTTGAATATGGGAATGTACGGTGGACAGCGAAAAAGTTCACAGTCAGTGTTTGAAATCCATCATAAAATTTTTGCTCTTAAAAAAAGCAATGAAAAATTATCACTCAAGCGCACACACACACACACATTATGAATAACTACATACGTTCATTCATTACTAGATACATTTTGTTGTTATATATTAAATTAAAAATCCTATAATAAGCGTCTCATTTTTAACTAAACTGATCGTAATATTTTTTGCTATCCGTGATCCCTATCTTTTCATATGAGAGAATATTATGATCAAAGATAGCAAAAAAATCTATTGCTAAGTTTAATTAAAATGAGATACTGGTTAAACGATTTTTTTAACTATAAAGTACAAATACATCTAATAATGGATGAACGTATGTAGTTATCCCTGATATAAATATATGTAAGTGATAATTTTTTATTGCGTTTTAGAGAAAAAAATTCATGTTGATAAATAACAGAAAATAACTTCTGAGTACAGCAGTTATTTTCTGAAGTTTGCTGAGAACAATGCTACTGTTGTAGAATAACAGTTTTATCGGTGAAATACTAGAAATGGCTAGGACATTCTATTTAACCCAAATCACTCAAAACTGATTATACAAATAAAACGAAAAATTTCGATATAGTGGTTAGGTTATAAACTGTGTTAACAGAGTTTTTTTTTATTGAAAAGTAAATACCTTAAAAATGATTACAATATTACAAGCAGCGGAAAATTAAGCAACAAAACTTATAGTAATTACAGTATATAACAGTAACAGTGGAGTTGGATAATTATCTATTTAACCCAAATCACTCAAAACTGAGTGATTTGGGTTAAATAGATAATTGATAAATAGATAAATAGATAACTGAGAGACTTTAGATACTTAGGTTCAACAGTGGAAGAAGATGGAGGAGCTGAGAAGGAAGTGGGATGCAGGATACAAGCGGGGGCTGTAGGAACTGGAGGGAGATGGCTGGAGTGTTATGCGATAAGAGAGTGCCGATCAATCTGAAAGGCAAAATTTATAGGATAGTAGTGAGGCCAGCTATGACATATGCTATAGAAACTGGCCCTGAGGAAAAATAACATCAGCAGGATGGAAGTAGCAGAGATGAGAATGCTTAGGTGGATGTGCCGTGTGACCAGAAAGGATCATCTGAGAAATGACTATGTCAGGGTAACAGTGAAAGTTACGAACTTAGGAGCGAAAATACAGGAGGCAAGGTTGAGATGGTTTGGTCATGTGATGAGGAGGGAGGACGAATATGTGGGAAGAAGGGTCATGCAGATGGATGTGCAAGGAAGGCGGAAGCGTGGGCGGCCAAAGAAGAGATGGAGGGAGCTGGTAGAAGAGGACTTGAAGATGAAGAACTTGGATGTGGTGACAGCCCAAGACAGGAAGGTGTGGAGGAGACTCATAACAAACAGTGACCCCACTTAAGTGGGAGAAGCTGTAGAAGAAGAAGAAGAAGAAGTGGAGTTGGATAATGGAAATCCTTACTGGGTGATACCGCTGGGATTTGCAAAGGCATTTGACAGAAGTCCACATGGAACTCTTGCATAAGTTGGAGCAAATGGGAATAGATCCGAAGCTGGTGATTTGGATTAGAGGGTGGCTGATGGACAGATATCAAAGAGTGGTTTATGGAGGAGCTGAGTCCACAAGAAGGGAGGTGACTAGTGGCCTACCTCAGAACTCGGTACTTTGTCCTCTGTTGTTTAATTTGTACATTAATGATATTGGGAATGATTTGACAGGAAATATCCATTTGTTTGCTGATGATGCAAAATTGGGAAGAACAATAGTATAGTCATATCACTTTCAACAATATGAAAGTGATATAGATATGTTGCAGGATGACTTACATATGCTGGCGGTATGGGCAAATGTCTGTTTAACGTGGGTGCGTGTAAGGTCATGTACTCTGGGAAGATGCGATCGCTGTGTACTATATTAATGGAACTGAACTGAAAGAAGTTGACAAGGCAAGGGATTAGGGAGTTATTGTGGACAGAGAACACTGAAGTTTAGAAGGCTTATTGCAAAGGTGGCGAAAACAGCAAATCAAATTACATGGTTTTTTGAAGAACATGCTAATAAGTAGGACAGGGAATTTATTGTTCTACTTTATAAGGCATTAATGAAACCACATCTGGACTATTGTGCATCTGGTTAATTGGATTCCTTAAATGTGATAAAGAAGTGGTGGAGAGAATCCAGAGGCGAGTGACAAAAATTGCTGCAGGTGTGTAGAAAGTTTCCTATGAGGATAGATTGAAGATCTGTGGCCTCCAAAGGAGTACGAGAGTTTTCTGTGCAGTGCAGGAAGGGAGAAAACGAGGGCTCATCCCTAGAAATTGTGTAAGAGTGTGGTTAACAAGGATGTTGGAGTAGATTTTTTGCTTGGAAGGTGGTGAATGTGTGGAATGCGTTGTCAGAGATGGTTGTGAGGTGCTTCGTCTGTGAACTAATTTAAGGGGAAGTATGTAAGTATTGTGTGAATAATGGTTAGTGTGTCAATGTAGGATCTCCCGCGATGACTCTCCTGACTCCATGGAGACACCGTTATAATAATAATAACGGCACACTTTCAGTGATTACCCCTTCATATCCGTAATTATATTGTTTATATTGTTTTGAATTATAAAAGCAACCAAGGCTGCTAGCAAAAAACCAAGTAAGACTAGCAAAAACTTCAGTAACGAAACTTATATTTGTAATTACAGTTTATAACAGCATATCCCCATCATATCAGTAATCACCTTTTATTATTGTTTTGAATTACAACTGAGGCAACTAAGGCTATGAAGCTAGCGTCTTCCTCTTCTGGCCAATTCATCTATTCTGTGGAAGCAAAAAAAAAAACTCCCTTTCATTTCTGTATGAGAGCTGCATCTAACATTCAGCTGAAAGAGCCTTATAATTGTTCTTCGCTTCCCAGACGAGATTGGAATCCATAGTTCTAAGCAAAGAGCATCGTCGATATGGACTGAACTACGGAGGCTCTCTCAGAAATCTTGACTTATAAATGATCAAATGATATAGTTAAAACGATAATATATGAAATCATTTTATGGAATTTTGAGCCTCTTTAACATAAAATGTCACAAAACATGCTCGCCTCCTCCTCCTCCTTAACACTTCGCCAAATTTGCAAATATAATAAGTTCGTAAATATATGAAACTTTGTCTGAATATTGCTTGATTGGAATAGTCTGACCAACAATTTGATCACATTTAAGAATAATCCCTATCAAAAACTGCATAAGCAAGCTTTCATCGAATGAGGACTATACCAAGTGTGATTGTCACCAAGATGAACATTACCGAATTTAAGGTCAAAAAGTATTAAATTCGTTTCCTCTTCCATGAACACCTGCTTCGGTTTGAGCATTTCCGCTTAGAATATATTCTTTCTCTATTTAACGTCACATTTACAAAGAAGCCTCGCTCTGCAATGATTTCTTTCATAGTCGAATTATTTTTATTTATTTATTTTTTCAGTCTCTTTAATACTTATAATAAAACTACTGTGTTTTATTTTCTATCTCTACCTATTACATTCTGTATATGGTTACTAAACACGCACATATAACGTCTTGAAGTCGCAACAAAAGACGATGATGTATATCAGAAACGATGAGGGCCTAACTTTTTAATGCTTGTAGTGCAGCGCGCGCGAACACACACACACACACACACACACACACACACACACACACACACACACACACACACACACACACACACACACACACACACACACACACACACACACACACACACACACACAAACTTCCGCATAAAACCTTGTAAATCTTTAATACATTAGTATATTAGGTGGACAGGTTAACCTTTGTTTTAGCGACCAAATATGGAACTTTTCAACTCACTTCAGGACTCCGGTAAGAGTGGCGGAAATATTATAACTGTTCACTGATTATGGATTGAATATTGTAATTCAATATTCAACTTAACAGAGGTGTCTTTGGTTACAGATAATCGTAGTCTTTGTGTATATGAGCCTCCGTTTTGCTTTCCATGTATTGATTATCGGCTTGAATATCAAAAATAAGTCATATTTAAAATAAGGTTTATTTTTGATATAGCTGGAAAACAACATGATGTTTTGTATCTGGTTTTTACTAGTGAGGGAAAATTCCTTATGGTTAGTCATGTTATCTACCAACCGAATTTTTTCATCAATAGATTTTGATGAAAATATATGACGTAATACAAGTATGAAATCTCTCTACAAATTAAACAGATTCTGGGTGTGTGAGTCTATTATAATTTCTACCTAGCACATGTCTCTTTAAAATCTGAAAGCATACAAATAAACTCAAATACAGGCAATGGAGAAGGACGGAGACAGGACTTTTTTTTTTTCTTTTTGATTTCCACACAGAAAAGGACGTAAAACTGTAGGACATTAATACCGCAGTTGGGATAAGGAATTTTATTTATTTCTTTATTTTTACTCTAGAGATCAAACAGTGGAAATTTTTTGAGTCACTTTTGGCTTTCGATAAGCGGGACAGTAGTCAAACACTGAGCGAAATTCGTCTCCCACCTAGCGATTAATAATAAGCATGCCTAGGGCGGGATTCCAAACATAGCCTTTTTGTTGGAGAACAGGTAAGTAGAGTAATGACTAAAAGAATTTTGCCTACTCAATTATTTATTGGGGCTTAGGCTCTGGGATGGATTTCAGACAAGGCAATTAGGGCGCTTCCCCCCCCCCCCACCGAGCGGCAACTAAATGAGGTGAAAAAAGTGAAACAAGAACCGAAATTATATGTCGAACATGAACAAAACTAGAAATAAAAATATGTAAAATGACAATGATAATTACATGGCACTCTAAGAAGATGAACTTTACAGCTGTTCTTTCAATTTAGTTGCACGCTCAGCAAATGTAAATTTAAAATTTGGTTGTTATCATACGATGTGGTCATTCCCTTATATTAAAAAGGAAGAATTGTAGAATTAAGGAATTATAGCTAAAGATTTTGATTAAATAATGAAGATACTTTGGAGAGAGTGCACAGGCGGTTGAGATAAATGATTTTAGGACTCTGGAATGTTAGCTATAAGGAATAGATAGTTTGGCTGATAGAAGGCCAAGGGGTGATAATATTGAGACGTTTAAGCTCTTGAGAGGTATTTACAGCGGACACGAGAGAGATTTTTCAGATTGTGGAAAATAAAGAAGTAGCGAGCACTAGAGGCCATCCCTGGAATTTGCCCAAGGAAGTGGGGGAATAAGAGAGTGAGAAGTACTTTTTTTTTTCATGGAGAGTAGTACGATGTGAAATGCATTGCCTGAATATGTTGTAATGCTAAGAGTGTGAATAAGTTTAAGCTACAGTATGATAGATATGTTACTGGTAGGAGAGATTTTCCGTAAGTCTGTGGCTTATGTAATATATGTGTACTTATTTCACATTGTAATGTAATATAACGTATATTTCTTATATAATTCATGTAATTGTTAATGGTATAAACCTCTCTCTCTCTCTCTCTCTCTCTCTCGATAAGTATTTGACTCCAGGAGAGTTGATGTAATAATAATAATAATAATAATGTACAGTGAAGTTTCATATAAAACAGTAATCATGTTATTATTGCTTGATTTTCCTTGATTCAACTGATGACAAATGGCAAGTTATTCATTTCGAAATGACACAAAATAACAGTTCAGGATTTATCAAAACATGGAACAGATCTAATGCGAAAATATGCTCGAGACCTTAAAAGCAGTCGATTTCTTTAAAAACGCGTCACTTTTCAAAAGTAAGCTCCATTGGTACTTAGAAGAGCAAAAGTTACACTTCTGTCTCAAATTCATAAAAATAACTTGTAGGATGCGTTCCCAAACAGTTGCATTGCAGTGAGAAATTACTCAACGCTTCTAACAACATTCGAGTTGCGAGAGAAGCTTCAGCAAAATGAAACTCATCAAAATTATATAAGGTCTAAAATGAGTTAGAAACACTGTTAATTATTATCAAATAACTATTCTCATTTATAAAAAGATATATCTTATATAGCATAATACTTATTAAGCTTTTTCGCATTAAATTGTTACATTAAATTAAATACTACTCAAGAAAAGCCACTATCTACGCAAAGTAATATATACAGGGTGGTTCAAAATTCCACGTACAAACTTTTAATATGGTTGATCAAAATCAACCATATTCACATAGAAAAGCATGACCGGAAACGCCACCGGAAGGTACTAACAGGGACACAAAGGTACAGAAATAACACACGGTAGTAAATAGTGGAAAAAAACTTTATTAGGCGTAACTGAACAGTTCGATAGTAGTTGGATACATAATATGGTTTCACATCAGGTGCTCAAAGTTACGACCATTAGCAGTGATGCATGCCTGACACCGACGACGCATTGATTGCTGTACATTTTCGAAAATACATGGAGTTTCCCGGACATTAGCAGCGGCGATGACGATCTTGCCACGAGGTCCATGTCAGAGGCAACAGGCGTTTCGTGCACCATGGCTTAAGGGTCCCCCACAGAAAGAAATCAATGCTCAATAAATCAGGTGAGCGTGGGGATCATGCGACGGGTCCACCACGCCCAATCCATCGAGTTCCAAAGAACCTGTTCAAATACCGACGCACAGAAATGCCAAAATAGGCTGGAGGCCCCATCGTGTTGGAACCACATCTGCCGAAACATAGTCATTGGAACATTGTTCAGTAAATCTGACAGAACCTCTTCCAGAAAGGTCGATACTTCTAAGAGTCCAGTCGGGGTGGCAACAGGTATGGGCCTACTAAATAGTCAGCGACGATACCTGCCCATACATTAATGGAGAAGCTTTGTTGTGCAGCATGTCATCGCACAGCATATGGGTTCTCATGGGCCCACACATGAGCATTGTGGTGATTGAAGACCCCTTCGCGGATAAATGAAGCTTCATCCGTGAACAAAACACAAGTTGGAAATCCGGGTCTTTTTTCCGCTTTTCTGCAGAAACCACTGCGCGAATTTCACACGTCGAGGATAATCTTCGGCCATCAGTAACTGGACCGTTGCAGATGAAATGGATGTAAGGACTCAGAGTGCAAAACGCGCAATACACTGGATCGAGATACTCCTATAGCAGAGGCAACGGCACGTGTGCTTGTCTCTGGATTATTGTCCATCGCATGCAACACCTCCTCTTCTATGGCGGGATTTCGCGTCGATCGTGGCCGCCCACTATCATGCCTGTGATCCCTGAATGATCCATAGTCACACAAATTCTGCTGCAAATACGCCAACATTTTGGTGATGCGGTACACGTCTGTTTGGATATCTTTCGCGCTACATTCGTACAGCGGCTCGTCCATTACCCTCAGCTAACCCGTAAACGAGCTGCATGTTTGCCATCTCAGCGTTCGCAAAACGACGCATGTTCTTTCTTCGTACGACGTCGAAAGCTTGAATGAGAAAGCCCCAAGTGCTCACATGGAGCGCTGGTGAACAGCGCCACCTATCACTTTCGGGTTGCGTTTCCGGTCATGTTTTCCTATGTGAATATGATTGATTTTGATGTTTTCTACCTCCTGTCAAAGTTTGTACGTGGAATTTTGAACCACCCTGTATATACATAACAACGCATGAATCTTGGGAGGGATCAATTTGATCTCTCAGATTCATACTGCAGTGCAGTTGAGTACACACCAAGGCAGTGGCGTAGCTAGGGGGAGGCGGTGGGGGGCGGTCTGCCCCGGGCGACACTTTACTTTTTTTGTGAATTTTCACGTGAGATACAATTTAATTTTTCGACGATTCTTTTATTTATGTTGACATAGTAATTTTTATTACTTAATTAATATTTAGTTTTAACAACTATACTTAAAAATAAAATAAATAAAATATAAATATAACAAAACTGTTACATTTCCCTATCATACTATAATTCAAATTCTTAAAAATAAAACAATAAAATGCATGACACGGCGATTGAGAACTATTCAGAACGAGTTTATAGAAATTTTGGGAGCAAAAGTAAGAAGTAAAGTATTTTTCTATGATATTCGACAGCCCTGATATTTCTCATAAGGATCAAAACGAGCCAAGTGTTACGCTACGTTATGATCGATGGAAATAAAGTGAAGGTTGTGGAATCATTTGTTGATTTCATTGAAACAAAAGGTAAAAACCGCCGGGAATATTTCAACTATGATTTTGCAAAAATTAGAAAACAACGGAACTGATATTCAAAATTGTAGAGGACAATCATATGATAATGCTGCTGTGATGGCTGGTCAACATACTGGCTTTCAGAGATACATCAAGAAAATTAATTGAAAAACAGAATTTGTCGCATGTACAAATCACTCGCTGAATTTGGCGAGTGTACATGCAGCTTCCGTTACTGTGAATTCTGGTACCGTGGAGCGTTTGTCAACGTTTTTTAATTCCTCAACCCATCGTTGGGATATTCTGACTTCAGTCACTGGTCAAAGTGTCAAGCGAGTAGTAGAAACATGGTGAGTGCACGGGGAGATGCTGTGAGTGTTGAAAAAAAATTACTCGAAAACCTTAAGTACTGTAGAATATTTAACTGGTGAAGAAGGAAATAGAGTTACCAGGTCATGCTGGTGTACTGCTTGTTCCGTTACAATTGTTTTCCTTCCTGTGCTTTCTTGGCCTGTGGGAATCCGTTCTTCTAGAAATTAACGACATACAAGTCTACCTCCAAATCAAAGAATTGAGTATACAGGAGGTGCGGGGGGGGGGGGGCAGTCCACCCCGGGCGGGACTTTGAACCTTTTTGAACTTTTACAATTAATTCTAAAATACAGTCTCGAGGACTCATTTTCAAATATTGTAATACTACTGCGAATTTTCCTCACAACTGCTGTAAGTGTTGTTAGTTGTGAGCAGGGCCGCACCAACCCGAGGGTGCAAGGAGTGCACCGCACCCGGACGACATTTTATGTAGCTAATATCTAATTTGGATTATACAATGCAGTATCAGGGGAGGCCGATAAAAGTTTGCACCCAGGCGGAAAATGCTCTTGGCGTGCCCTTGGTTGTAAGAGGAGTTTTTCTAAATAAAATTGATTAAGAATTACCTATATTACTATGAAATAGACTTCGCCAATATCATCGACGATTTGCTAACAGAAAAGCAAGAAAAAATAACATTTTAGAATGTTGAAATTAAAGTTTTACTTCAAAAATAAACATAGTGTTTTAATTTATTTCCCTATACGTCGTTTTGACTTTTTGTAATATTTTTGGTATTGAGAGGGGCGACAAACTCAGGGACCGCCCCGGGCGGCAACAGCTCTAGCTACGCCACTGCACTATGGTGTAATACAATAATAGGTATAGAATTTTTTAGGAACGAGCAAAATATGTATGCAAATAAATATACGTAAATATAATAAAAAAAAAGCAACATAAGTAGTGTAGACGTTGAGAAACAGTAATAATATCAGACTTTTATCAAAATTTCAATGTACCCCCTACACACATACACACACAATATAGTGAAACGACAATGCATGTAACCTGCATATGTATATACTTCTACTTTCATTAGTATACATGTACATAATGTAGTTGCTAACCTGGGCGTTAGCGTCCGGCTGGGGGAGGGGGCGCTGTGGGAAGGGGACGGTAAGCGTTACAAAACTACTAATATAATAATAAACTCGAATAAAATATAAAAAACCTAGAGACTTCGTTTGTCGAACATTGAACCTGATATCGAAAAATTAGCAAGATCTCATCAGGCTCAGGTTAGCCATTAATGATTGGCTTATTAAATACGGCAAGTTTACATCTTTTTTGAGTAAAAATTAATCTGTATCAAAGTCACTAATTTTTAATTAACTATCAGTTCAAATATGTTGATGGTAATTTCGGTTGGTCGAATAATATATTATAATTATCTTACTGAGTCATTAACATAGTGCAAAAATGAGCAGGGGCGCAAGGCAAAAAAAGATTAAGAACCACTGATGTAAATAGTATATATGAGTAATAAAACATTTTAGCCTAAGAATTAAAATAAACAAATGCATACAAATAAATCTTAAAATATCAAAAAAGTTATGTAAATAAATAAATCTAAATTCAAAAAAAAAAAAAACTTAATACATTCAGTACTGCTTAAATATTTCGACTTATTATAAATCTGTTTATTGTTATTATAATATTATCATTTTAAGAAGTACGAGTGAAAAAAAAACTGCAAATAGTAATTGTCGAATATCAGAGTAACTCTGAAAACTAAAAATAAACAGTCGATTGTTTTATTTCATCACTGTCCTGCTTAACGTAGTAGTTATATTTGCATTATTATTATTGTTTGCGATATGCATCATGAATCACTTTCTTGCGATGATGGTGTCAATAACTCATCTTCGACTGATTCACAGTATTTATCACACAAACCAGTATTTGCTGCAGTCTGTAATCCAACAGCTTTCTTCTGATGAATAGTACACAAAATCGTGTAGAAAATGTATGCTACATAACTGACATAAACCGTGTATAGCTAACTACAACCTCATCGAATGAACATTTATTCCTTCTACTAATTCTCAGCGGGAACAAGATCTTCATCTGTAAATACTAAAAATTACAATCTAAGGGGATTCACATCCAATGTTAATTGTGTTTCTTCTCTTTTATACAATACATGTTTCATACAGATAAATCGACCAGGAGACCACACGTAATTTACAGACAAACACAACACTATTGATAGTGCTGGGTAGTAGATTGCGTTGTGTGTAGTGAATTAAGTATTGAATTAAGTAGAGAAGAGAAGGAATTGAGTGTAGTGGAGTAGAGTGCCTTCCTATGGTGATGGCACGTAATAATAATAATAATAATAATAATAATAATAATAATAAATCTATTTAATGAGCTTACCATAAAATAACACATGAATGTGTACAGTTATAAAAATAGATAAATATAAATATTAATAAAAACCAGTTTAAACTCGACTTAAATGGCATAAAGATCTGCTCTCAAGGCATGATCAAAGTGGTTAATCAAGCTGGTTTCGAATGTTTCCTGGCTAATTCCAAACCTAAAAGGCTTCTTAACATGATAAAAATCTGATAACATTTAGGACAGGCAAAAGAAAGTGATGCAGACATGCTTTTGCATGTCTGCATTACTTGCTGAAATTGCACCAACACAGTTACAAACGAATAGTTTCGAAGTTTTATTGTGGATAGAAAGCGATTCAGGATACATATCGCAAACAATAATAATATTAATGCAAATATAACTGCTGCGTTAAGAAGGGAAGTGATGAATAAAGATCAGAACGATCCGTACTCAAGAAACAACAAAAGATTATTGATCATTAGAGACGTCTGGTTTACTCAATGTTGATTTGGTGGTCTCCGCATTCCACTTTAGAAGCCCACACCTCATGCTAAACTTTTGTTTAAAAAGAAAGGGCTATTAGGAAGAGAAGACGTCTTTGTACTTCGGAGGGCTATTATGTTTAAGTGATAACTTTATGTTTAAAAGTCCCGATTATTGCCAGCTTTCTATTAACAATTTTCTTCCAGTTTAATCTGTCATTTGTCGGTCTCTAATTATTTCTATCATCTTATATTTCGATCTTCTAAGGCAACTATAAAGGATATAACTCAAGGAACTTATACAGGAATAAATTTTACATCTTCTATAAACTTCTGCCTAAAATAGATAACATGTACCTTACTTGTTGCATTGTTCCATACTCGGTGTTTTCAATGTGCTGCCAATTTTCGCAGCTTCTGTCTATTTTATCACGATTTTTAAAGATTTCTGTAGAAGTTCTTCAATCCAATTAAAAAGTCTTCGACAGCCGAGTTTAATAATTCCAGTTTTTGATATCAGGTTTAATTCGACGAAATGTATTCGAACAATAGATTCAAAAGTGATTGAATAAGAATAGTTGTTTGCACAATATATTCAGTACTGAATCGTCTACAAGGTAAATCACAATATTTAAGAGTATGGATAAAGGCTGTAGGTTTAATAATATGGAAGATCTGCGAGCACAACAGCATTTCTACACTGCATAAGAAAAGCGATTCGCTATCTCTTCGTGAGGACTGACATACACTACGAGATATTAGCAAAGAAAAAATGTTTAGTTAAATTTTTGCATAATAAAAATTCATTGTACTGTATTATAATTACGGCTATTTTGCCTGCTTCAGTTTAGGAGTGCCCCTGTTTAAATGTCATTGGCTATTTACTCACGGATTCTTAGGGCTTTGTAGATGTAAATTTAACAAAAAGTATATGTAGCATAAGGAAGAGAAATTTACACATACCTTTTTCTGGGTGTTGCGCTTTTCTTCTTTCTGCGATGTCCAAAAACTACTGAGTGTGTGTGGAGGGGGGGGGGGGTAGGCAATTTGCCCGGGTTTTTTTCCAGTAATATATATATAAAGATATATATTATATTATTATATTATATAGGGTGGGGAAAAAGGTGAAAGGGTTGAGTTTTTTATATAGGGGGAAGGGGAAAAAGGGGTTTGACGGGGGATGCGGCCCGTTTCGACTATTCCTGGTCGTCATCTGAACACATTGGGAAAGTGGATGCTATGTCAGGTCGGGTAGGTGCTTCTGTTTTTGAAGTGTTTGTGTTATCGCCTATTGGTCGGGGTTGTGACCTCAATTTATGTTGTGAAGCTTCCAAACCTCGGAGATTATGTAAGGCCTGTGTACGTTGATAGAGTTCGCGTCACATTTTATGGCTATTGTTTCCGATATTCTTAGCATTGTTTCATTGTCTTGTCTGTCTACTATGATGGCCTTGTCGATCTGCGGGGTATGTTTTTGTTCAAGGGCATGACCAGCTATTTCCGTTTTTCCTGTGCTTTGTTAATGTTCCTGTGCTTAATTATAATAGTTTATTAAGAGGAGTAATGGGAGTTTTCCCAGAAATAATATACATTGTACTGTATATTTTTTAAAAACCATAATCATTTAAAAGAATGTAGCATTATGTTGCGTTTAATATCGCACTGTCAGTGTTAATATCAGACGACGTGACAATAGCAGAACACCTTCTTACTTGCATTTATTTCCGATTCCATTGTTGGCCCTGACCTGTCATTTAATCTCATTTAATCAATGAGATTTAATCTCATTGATTCAAGATCATTTAATCAATGACACCAAACGATCATTGTGAGATAACTGGTTAAGAGTAAACCAATTAAAGAAATAGAATCGAAATACATAAATACAGTTGCGTAGTGATTGTTAATAATACTTTTTTGATACATTATTAGGATTTGACTTTTAAAATAATTTTAACATTCCAATATGTCTGCTAAAAGAAAAAAATAAACTATCAGACGCAGAATATCGCAAACGAAAATCGGGAAAAGAACGCGATATTCAGAAGCAAAGCGGGACTTTGTATAAATAGTTAAAAAACTGAAACAGCTAATGTAATACACGAGAAAATATACGAAAGGGCCGAAATCAAAAATTCTGAGTTCATGGCAAGTACTTCTAATTGCGATCCCAGTAATGTCGAGATTAGCAACAATGAGGGGCAAAATAAGGGGGAAGGGGCGGCAGAATATGCTATTGCACGGGGTGACAAAATTCCTAGGATCGGCCCTGGTCTTATCTCTCATAAAAAAGAACCATTTTCTCCCAGTATTATTATTTTTGACAACACCCAAATTGTAGACAATTTGAGATTTCTCTTCTTGGAATTACCCTGATAACAAGCCTCTCTTGGTGTAAACACATCACAACCATTGCATCCTCAGCTTTAAACAAACTAGGATTTCTCTTTCGCTCAAGGCATTACTTCACCCCTGAACAGCTGTTGACTTTATAGAAATCGCAAATCCACCCAGCTATTGAATACTGCTCTCACACATGGGGGTGATATCCCCTAAAAGCTGCCTCAAAATGCTTGACTCAATACAGAGGAGAGCAATTAGACTTATTAATGTCTTATTAAAATCTTATTAATGACTTATTAACATCTCTTACCAACTCACTCTCCACACTTTTGCACAGACGTTTGGTTTCGGCACTATGTGTATTCTACAAATATTTCCAAGGGGAAATGTTCATCTAAAATAGCATAAATAATAACCCCAATTAGTACTAAGCCCGTTGGAACAAATCATGCAGCTGCTGCTTAACATCCCTTCCCAGTGCACCGAATAGGTTTCTTTTCCTCCTCCTTCATCCCTGCAAGTGCTGTATTGTGGAAGAGTCTTTCCCCTGTAGTGTTTCCCAAGCAATACAATATACAGTCTTTTAAATCACATGTAAACAAGTTCCTCCTTTCCCAACCCTCTACTACTGTCCGAACACAGAAGCGAGAGCCCGCTGACAGATTGCCAAGAGGAGTCAATTCATATCGAAAGAGAGAAAGGAATAAGGCGATGTACGAATTCGTCAACGACAAAGCTTTAAACGTACAATTTTCCAACTGTTGTACAAGTAAAATAGTTACTTTAAAAACTAGAATTTTCATAAAAGAAAAGCTAATTTTTTGACGTATAATAATAAACAGTCATATGATGAAAGACACTGATTACCCTAATTAAAAGAAACACACGTATTAACCACAGTGAAAATTATTTACTTGTAAATATTTCATCCTAAGTATCTTAGGACATCATGGTTACAATAGAATCTCATTAAACGTGCGTAACGTGCTACGAAGTAAAAAAAAAAAAAAAAAAAAAAAAAAATATTTAACACAATTTTGTATGACACTTTCCCATACTTTAGGAATAGTAAGAACATCGTTGCGGTTTAAGTTTGGTCTGTGTAGTAGGGCTTCAGAACTTTCTTTGTATAAACGTTCATGTTTATATAAAGATTTATGTAAAAGTTTAGACTTTTCCCAATGGATCCTATGGTTTGGATTTTCAATTCCGTGTTGAGAGAGGCCAGATTTCTGCGGTTTAAAAAGAGGAATGTAGTCTTGATGTTCCGAGATGCGTTTCTGAACAGACCTACCTGTCTGTCCAAAGTACGACAATTTGCATGAGCATTGAATCTCATAAACGCCAGGCAACATCAAAGGTGAGAGTTTGTCCTTAGGAGAAGGTAACAAGTTGTAAATTTGGTTGATAGGTTTGTAAGAAGTGGCAAAATTGTACTTCTTCATAATTTTAGAAAGATGTTCGGAGATGCCTTTAACGTAAGGTATGGGGATCCTATGGACTTCTTCCTGTCTGGTTTGATGTGTGGAGAAGTGACATGATTTTTTGAGTTGTTTTAGGATTATATCCATTTAGAATGGCTGTATTTTTGATTACTTCTAATTCCTGGTTTAAAGATTCTTCAGAGGAGCAGAATTTGTGTGCTCTGGAAACTAGTGATTTAATAATGCCATATTTCTGAGATGGATGATGAGCGGAAGAACTGTGAATGTTGTCAACATTTATACTAACAGCTTGCATAGTTTCTTTAATACGCATACCAAAAGGATGTATAGCAGTTTGATGCGTGTGATATTGAGCTTCCCAATGCTGTTTTCGTCGAAGTGATAGAGCCGGTTCATTTGCTTCTACATAGCGACTTGGAGTGGGTGAGGTGCGAAAGGCACCAGTAGCTATCCGTATACCCTGATGATGGATAAAATCCAACCATCGTAGGTTACTCTGTCTTGCCGAACCATAGACTTGGGACCCATAATCCAGCTTTGAACGTATAAGTGCACGATAAAAATGGAGCAATGAAGCTCGATCAGCACCCCACTCAGTAGAGGATAGAGAGCGAAGGAGGTTCAAAGTTCTTTTGCACTTTTCTCTTAGTTGACGAATGTGTGCTAGAAATGTGAGTTTTCTGTCAAAAATGAGTCCCAAGAACTTGGTTTCTGTAGTTACTGGAATAACAGTAAGTCCCATTCTTAGTTCAGGATCTGGGTGATGAGTGCGTGTTCGACAGAAGTGTACACAGACACTTTTTTCTGTTGAAAACCTAAACCCATTATTAAGAGCCCACAGAGATACATGATCAATTGCTTGCTGAAGTTGTCTTTCAATTACCCTCATGTTACGTGAGTGACAGTAAATTGTGAAGTCATCAACATATAGAGCATTGTCTACAGTGGGAGGAAGCTGTTCAATGATTGAGTTGATTTTAATAGCAAAAAGGGTTACACTTAAGATAGAGCCTTGGGGAACACCTTGTTCTTGAAGATATGGTTGAGATAGCGTACTTCCCACTCTGACTTGGAAGGTTCGCCTGGACAGAAAGTTTTTAATAAATATAGGGAGGTGTCCTTTGAGACCTAGGTTATAGAGGTATTTTAATATGCCATATCTCCAGGTTGTGTCATAAGCTTTTTCCATGTCAAAAAAGACAGAGACAAGATGTTCTCGCTTCAGAAATGCATCTCTTATACATGTTTCTAAACGAACTAAATGGTCTAAAGTTGATCAATGTCTACGGAAACCATATTGTGTATTGGAAAGAAGACTGTTGCTTTCTAAATACCAGAGAAGTCTCGCATTAATCATTTTCTCTAGTATCTTACAAAGACAGCTGGTCAGAGCAATGGGTTGATAATTATTTGCTTGTGTTGGATCCTTTCCTGGTTTTGGGATAGCAATGACAACTGACTTATGCTAAGAATTTGGAAACTCTTCCTCTGCAAGTATTCTATTGTATAATAAGAGAAGAAGATCCATAGAAGATGATGGTAGATGTTTTATCATTTCATAATGGATGTCATCAGGTCCTACTGCACTGGGGTGAGATTGTAGGAGAGCTCTTTTTAGTTCCTCCTTGACAAATGGTTGGTTATATGGCTGAAGAATGTTGGTAAAAAAATTAAGCCTTTGTTTCTCTTGCTGCACTTTCAGCATTAAAAATTTCGAAGAATATGAAGCTGTTGCTGAGATTTTAGCAAACGTTTCTCCTAAAGTATCTGCAATAGCTTTGGGATCAGCAAGAACACTTCCATTATAGTCTAAGGTGGACAAACAAGGTGTACTATATCTGCCTTTCATTTTCCGGATTTTATCCCATACAATTTTTGGACTGGTCATTTGATTAATTGATGTAGTAAATTGGATCCATGATTGTTTTTGACGCTGACGTCTTACAAAACGTGCTCTGGCTCGAGCACGCTTGAAAGTTATTAAATTTGATGTGGTGGGGTATCTATGAAATATGCACCATGCTCTGTGTTGATCTTTTTTGACTGCCTGACATTCTGGGTTCCACCAAGGCTTTGGATAGACTGGAAATCGAGATGATGTTTTTGGGATGGAGGTTGTTGCTGCCTGGACAATGCATTCTGTTATATATTTTACAGCTTCATTGATAGGTGTTTTACTTATGGCATCAGCATTAAATTTTGCAAGGTGAGAGAAAGAGTTCCAGTCAGCCTGGTTCATTTTCCATATAGGTATCCGTGTGGGTGAACATGGTTCCTGTGAAGACATTGTACAAAGAACAGGAAAGTGATCACTTTCATATATGTTCTCTTCAACGTCCCACATGAGCAGTGGAAGAATGGAAGGGGAACAAATTGTAAGATCAATTGCAGAATATGAGCGGGTAGGCATATGGAAGAAAGTATTGAGTTTATTATTTAGAAGGGAAAGGTTATTATTATCAAGACTTTTTTCAATGCTTCGACCTCGTCTATTAGTGTTGGCACTACCCCATAGAGTATTGTGACCGTTAAAGTCACCCATCAAAAGTATGGGTTCAGGCAGTTGCGAGATAAGGTTATCAAGATTAATTTCATTTAGCTCAGCATTTGGTGGTAAATAAATTGAACATTCTGTAATAAGGAATCCCACAGAGAAGCGAATCGCTACCGCTTCCAGAGAAGTATTAAGTTGGACCTGATGAAAAGGAGTATGACTGCCCACTAGGATAGCTACTCCTCCATGAGCAGAACCATCTCCAGTTCTATCCTTATGTACAACAGTGAAATTCCTAAAGGTACGGTCCTCATTGGGTCTTAAGTAAGTTTCCTGTAGACAGAAACAGAAAGGTTTGTGTTTCTGAAACAACATCTTGATATCGTCAATATCCAGGACAGTTCCATTGTAAAAATTTTCCTATTGTTTTGATTTTATTGACTTGTCTGGTTTTCGAGAGGTTGAGGGCTTACCTTTGTCAGATTTATATTTATCCACTGTTTTAGGGAAGTATGGACGGCCAGTGACCATCTCTTACTCTGGTAGTAAGAGATGGTCACTGGCCGTTCACTGGCCGTTCAGTTGGTATGCTTAGTTTGCTTTCAGTGGGTATCAAGGCATCCATTTTTTCTGTGCGAGTGTCTGGTGGTTTATCTTTGAGTGAAGTCTCCACCATAATTTTTTTGACAGATGAGTTTTCATTGAATGGGACCATTTTTGAAGTTGTCTCTGGAGTAAGGCCATAGGTCTTGTGATTAATGCTCTCAACAGAGAAGCACTTACGATTATAAAGTTCAGATATGGTGAAATTATCAAATGGTAGAATAGACATACATGTTTGAGTTGCTGCTGGCACTTTTTTAATTGTTACGTTTTCAGCATAAGAGGATCGTAGAACGGGTGTAATGGTGGTTAGCTTTCTTTTTGCATCCTGATATGTTATGTTTTGTTCTGTTTTTATTTTTGTATCTCTTTTTCATCTTTCCATTTCTGACATGCACGAGAGTATGCTGGATGATCTCCCTGACAGTTGACACATTTAGCTTTTTTTTTTCGCAGCAAGATTTATTTTCATGTTCTTTACTACCACATCGAGCACAGGTAGTAGAACCACGACAGGCAGTTTGGGCATGTCCATATCTTTGACATTTAAAGCATCTCAGCGGGTTAAGGATATATATATTCTAACAGGACAGCTGAGATACCCTGCTTTTACAGATGTCGGAGGCCTAGGTGTATCAAAAGTAAGGATGATGTTGTTGGTTGACACCAGGCGACCATCCCTGCATATCAGGATGCGTCTCACACCCGTCACTCCTTGATCTTTAAGCTCTGAACATATCTCCTCATCAGGAACCTCAAGGAGATCCCATTCTGATATCACTCCTCTACTGGAATTGAGTGTTCTGTAAGGTGTTACTGCAATTTGTATTCCACCCATTGTCCGACAAACTACTGCTCTCAGTAGTTTGTCGGAATGTTGTTTGCACACTGTTTCCACGAGGATATCACCAGAACGCAATTTCTTGACAATTTTGGGAGATCCTGCCAGTCCTTCTAAACCTTTTTGGATAAAGAAGGGTGACATTTTCCCAATTGGTTGTTCACCTGTTGCATGAATGATTAAAAAAGTTGGTACATTTTTGTTAGTATCCGATATCTTTTGTTTCTTACTTCTGTTTCCATATGCTGTGTCTATATTAGTACTTGGTTGGGACTTTGTTAGGGTCGCTGAAACATTTGAGGATGAAGAATTCATATTTTAAGGAATTTTAATTCGGCGCCAAAGCTCCCCACCCACCACGGAGCCACACACGGACACCAATACCCGGCAAGCAAAGAATGCGCTCAGGAGTGGAACGCCAGGGCTACCTTGGACACTATACCGGCACTGCAGCAGGTCTAGGATCCCGACCCCGGACCATGGAGTGAGAGACTTACTGCAACACCGTCGACCCTTGCAGGCAAGCCCACTAGCCGATTGATCCTGGCTGGGCCATCCAGGACCACCCGTCTTGCCGAAGCAGGGGCCAAAGTAGTACAAGACTACCAGGATCCCCCTTTCCGGATGTCCACGGGTCGCACCGCACGGCAAACACGGCGGCAGGTCGTTGGATCCCAGTGATGGTGGTCTAGAAAAAGGATAGTGAAAAAGACTCACGAGAAGTAGAGCAAAGAATACGGGAAGAAAAGCAAAGAAAAAGAGGAAGAATGAAAAGGACCAGTACCATCACTGGGAGGTCCCCTCCACCACGAACAGGTGCCCCACATGGAGGGTGTGTGTGTGGGTGGGTGGGTGGGTGGGGGGGTGGTTTGCGTTTTCTTCCTGATAGTAACCCTACCAGGAGGTAATTTATTCCTACATGCTCCATTGCATATAATGTATATATTACATGTAGCTTCCAAGTACTGATTTACATTTACGTTTCAAATTTTGTATCAATATTCATATTTACATTTCCAATTTTGTATCAATATTCATATTTACATTTCCAATTTTGTATCAATATTCATATTTACATTTATATTTTTACATCTATATGTACATATTCTGACCTTTACATCTATATTTATGTTTATATTTATGTTTTTATATATACATACATATATTTTCACTATATAATTCGTATAATATCAGTCATTTATGTTACTTTACAAGGACTGAAAGTTGATCTTTTTGGCAAATTTAATTAGTTCTGAGTAACACTTTTCGATAAGTCTCTGTTTTGACACTGGCCACTTGTCTCCAGCAGTAATGACGTGTTGCACTAGGGGCATCCGTATGGAGTCCAGTAGCTGGCAGTCGTAAAGTATGTGGTCAATAGTCTGTTGAAGTTGTGAACTACAAATACATGATGGTGATTCCAGGATATGGAATCTGTGTAAGGTAGTGTCTTAGTTTTCCATGTCCCGCTAGTAGCGTGGTTAAACCTTGGGAAATGGCGTGTTTTTTCAGCCGGGGTCTGCTTCTGATGCTGAGAAAGAATTCTTTTGTTGGTGATCCGTGTGCGTGTGTGTGTGTGTGTGTGGAGGGGTACATTGAAATTTCGATAAAATTCTAATATCTATTACTGTTTCACAAAGTCTATGCTACTTATGTTCCTTTTTTAATTTACATTTACGTATATCTATTTACATATATATTTGGCTCTTTCCTAAAAATTCTATATCGATTATCGCATTACACCTCGGTGTATACCCTGCTTTGCTACAGCATGAATCTAAGGGATTCATACTGATGTTTAGCCAAAATTGCAGAGAGAGAGAGAGAGAGAGAGAGAGAGAGAGATGCTAATAATAAATAATCAATAATCAATAATAAAGGCAAGATGTGGTCCAGACAACAAACATTTTGTACATAGTCAATTATCGTATTCTTACAGACGTAATTACCTACAAATTACCTTGGAAATTTTTTTTTTTGTAATTTCGAGTACATGTTTGCCATCAAGACGTAGGAGAATTCTTATTGATAAAAGTATATAATATTGTCTGTAGTTATCAACCTTGAAACTTTTGTGCTCCTTTTTGAATGAAACAAATGTTTAGATTTATACACGTTATTACTGAAATATACCAGTTTCATCAAGTTAAATACTGGGCTGGGTTTATTTTATCTTTAGACTGCAATATACAGTACAGTACCTGTGGAATTTCAGCTACTTCTCAACTAAGCTTTACACTCTGGCAGCTATTACGATCTTTGAATTTCTTTAACCATCTGGCACTAGCGTTCAGTTCTTTAGTCTCAATATCGCTACCTTTTTACTGACTTAAATGTTTCAGTCTTTTTCTTGAATCACACGAACGGGAAAGCTTTATTTATTTTACCGTTCATCCATAAAACTAGAATATTTTTCTCCTTCTTCGTTAGTTCAGTAAAAAGCAGCTCGAGCCGGTTTCAGATGTGTGGCACTTTTACACTATTCTTCACTTTTTGTATTTAAAAAAAAACTAAACTCATCTTGTTTAAGTTAAGGGATATTACATCCCATATAGTTTCTTAGCCGAATAAGAAACTCAAAGAGTTTCATGCCGAATATAGTAGAAACTATATAAAGTTCGGCGATTCCAAGCGTAAGCAAATACCTGGATACTGCAGCAACTGACCCTAAAGGTAGTGCAAGCTGAGGCAACTCGTGTCAAAGGTGGAGCAAGATCCGACCACTATTCTTGATATTTACCCATAATGTGAACTAAGAAACTATATGGGATGTAATATCCCTTAACTTAAACAAGTTATATGTCGCCGAATTGAAGCCTTTGGCTCTTCATATCTTCATATCACTAAACTCATCATTTTTTTTTCCAGAATTGCTTCTCATAGTACAAAGTTTGACCCCGTAAAGATTCATATTTCAGGGTCAATGAATTGAGATAAAAACCACTACCTAGAAAACAGATAAATTAAAATCTGAAGATAAGCAGCGTAGAAAAATCTATGATCAAGACTAAAAGTCTATGGTCTGTTAAATTAAATTAATTTAGTTTATTTTTATATTTATTAATTTATTTGCACGAACTTTAAATGTTATTTATAAGTAACTTTTGTAAAAAGAAACGGAATACTTACCATAATAGAGCTAACTGCAAGAGATGAGCAGTAATTGAACTGAACTGAAGTAATTGCATAACTTGAAAGGCGAATATTTTTACTTCGAAACACTTGCTGACATAAATGAATGTTTCTGCTTCATTTCATTGCAAGCACGTCTACATATTTCGAAATTTTATACATCATGTCCCAGCACTGCATCCTTTAATTAGTATTTAAAACGTTACTCTTCCAGGTTGACCAGTGGCAAGTAGCGAGTGTACCAAGATATTGTATTACATTCTAAAGTTGTTGTTTTTTTTTCGTTTAGAATTCGTTCTATCCGTTTATATTTAAAGAAATTTAATGGTTTTTTTAACATCCAAATCCTCCCTATGAGAGGAACGAAATTAAAGCAGTAAGTAGAAAAGCTGATTGTGTTCTGTCAGCAAGAGCGCTCCTTTTTTTTATTCCAAAAGAGCCAAATGAGGGGGGGAAAGGTGTATCTGAAGAAAAATCAATGGTAAGTGAAATTTGTTTTCGTTTGTATTTTATGTTTTTAAATTTAAATCGATTCATAACGTAGATCTAGGCAAAATACGAAATGTTAGTAGATTTAAAATAGTTAACTAAAGTTATATCCTAAATGAAAGACAGCGAGCAATAACAGAAACAGTAAATTAATTAGTTTTCTGTTAATGAATGGTATAAATACAAGTATATGGGCGCGCGAACAACTTTATGACTTTTTTCTCTTTATGACTTTTTTCTCGTGTAGGAATTTCACCTACTTCGAAACATTTGATAATAAACTGTACATAAACAGCGTTTTTGAAGTTTCTCTGCTGATATTTCGGTGTACAGTATAAATGCATTTTATTTTCGTAAAAATGGTGGCAATTTTGCTTTTGTATGATGAATAATCTCTGCATACACAATTTGAACATCATTTCCCTTCCCTACCCTTTCCCAGTTAGATAAAGACCCTTTAGTGGTCTTTATCTAACTGGGAAGGGTAAAAAACTTTCTATATATATATATATATATATAGAAAGTTTTTTATCTTGGATCAGACTTGAACTATATTCAGGCGCGAACTTGACTTACTTGTCTATTTACGTACTTGGGAAAAAGGATTAAAACCTAGCTTATTATAAAATTGCTTGGTATCTTTAACATATATATATATAAACTTGACTTACTTGTCTATTTACTTACTTGGGAAAAAGGATTAAAACCTAGCTTATTATAAAATTGCTTGGTATCTTTAACATATATATATATATATATAAACATGAATGACTAGAATTATCACGAAGTGATTAGATGCATCTAAACGACATTTATTTCCCCATGAGCTCGGAAGTGTTTTATATATCTCTATGTAGTCAAATTCACGTTTTCAGAAAAGGAAATTTAATTTTTCTTTATTTCTCTCTAATTATTAGACAGTAATGGCGATGGTTTACAAATCGTCTTGTAGTTATTTTATTATTATTTTTCTTTGTAGTGAGGTGTTTTATTTCCTGCTCTCTCTCCCCCCCCCACCAGAAATTCATCACGTTATAATATTAATGTTTTGTTAATATTAGAACGTGATGAACTTCTAGTTAATTTGAAAAATAGTTAAATACAGTAAGAATTTTTTGTTTCTCTTTTTTCAAAGTAGTTGTGCTCAGCTGGAATGCTCCCAAATCTCCAGCTCAATCACACAGTACTGAGAGATTAACACACACACACACACACACACCTAGTCCTGATGGCGATTCAAAACAACTCTCTCTGCCCAACTGTTTGGATGCTTTTTGAAGCCCGTGCAGAAGGCACTGGGAGATGTTTTACATTCCTTTTATTTATTATTTTTAGTTTTTAATTTTCTATGTCATCAATATCAACTTTCCATCATCAATAGAAACTTTGTTATAATGATAAATATCTGATTTATTTTTAAAATTTTAATAATTAAATATGTTATAAGATTCACTTGCTTAACACTTATTTTCAATGACCAGAATGGACACTAGAATGGATAATTTTGGTTTAATACAGAGGCAAATAAGAATATGAAGCACCCATTCTCTTATGTTAATTCAGTGACGTAACTATCTGTACAGCAAAACTCTTCAATTCGTGTGTGTGGGTGAGAAGGGAAAGATTATTGAGCACAAAGAGGAAACATGGGGTGCCTTATGGAAATGCAACTAGTCGCTCATCTAAAAAAGCTCTGGAGACAAGATTTGTGAATTTATCCTTGTTGCAAGGATAAATTCACAAATCTTCGTTATATCACTTTGTCAGTTGGATAAGTTATCAGGATAGTTTATTAGATAGAAGAAAAATCGGTCTGAGTTAAAACACCGCTTAGTTGGAAACTAACTCCAATACAATTACAGAAGGATAGAAGAAGATTTCCATCTTCCCAGACAGCATAGTAAATTTTTCCCCAATAAAAAAAAAGATTTATGTAAGTTTGCTCATGAATTCTTTTTTACTTCTATGAATATTAAAATAACTTATAGCAATTTTTCTGGAAAATATAATCCGAACATGAGTAAGAGAGTGTCAAGCTTATGACCTTGGAGGAAACAATTTCGAGCTTTAGATTTATTTTATTTTTTAATAGGTTTTTAATTAAAAAAGAAGCACCTGTAAAAATGACTCGCTTACTCAATCTCACTGCCGTTCTTGTATATGAGATGAACTAATTTCTCACATTTGGCAAGTGATCTCACTACTTTTTGCAATAAATATCACGGAAAATAGCAAAGAACTGAACTAACCTCAAGTGTTTATTAGATATATATTCTAAAGCCTCATGACACACGTGGCCCTATTACTCCAATTTAAACGGGAATAGACTGTTTATGTGGAAGAAGGCTGGCTAAAAGATTGAAGATTAGCTTTGTAATAGTAATATTAAATAAAGCATATTCGGAACAGGACAAACGGATGATGACTTCATCAGTGAGTGATAGTGAAAGGTCCTAAATCTATAACACACATGAACAGTAAAGATTGCATACTCCCGGAGCTCTGCTCTTGAGACCAAACATGGATTTTTTTAGCTATTTCAGTTCTCTAATAATAGACTGACCATACGTACCGTTTTGAACGGGAAAGTACCGTTTTTTTTTTCATATTACCCAGCCGTCCCGTCGTTTTAATTAAAATGTCAGTTTTGTCCCGTTTTTAATAAAAACTATAAATATACTTTAATATTGGTCAATCATAAATTATTATTAACAACCTATAATCATATATCAATATCATGGATACCAGTAATTTGTATAACCATGGAGTAGCATTGTTCGATACTATATATTGATATCTGCAGTGATTTATTCAGAGAAAATGCAACATGCATGTTGGCAACACTTGCGCGGCTCAGACGCGGCGTCTGTTCTGCTGTAGCGTTAGTTTTTGTTTTGCCTGTATGCTAACCGGTGACTTTGTTATTCGATGCCGGTGGTTTAAATTTCATATTTTTTAAAGTTTTAAGTCTTATTTTTTAAAGATTTAAGTCTATCTTTGCAATGTCAAAGAGGAGAAACTGCAGTTTTAATGACGATCTCCAGAAAGAATTCAAATTTGTTTAACTGGACAAGTTGTATACAAGTGATGGAACAAAAGTACAGATTTTTTCTGAAATGAGCGAAAAACGCCTAGACTTGCAAGACTTTTGTAATATTGTAGTTTATTCTTTGTCTTCCAGGAAATACAGCACCTATTGAGAGAATATTTTATGTTATGAACAGTGTGTGGTCAGAGGAGAAAATCTAGATTAAGTGTTGAGACAATGAGGGCTATGTTAGTTGTAAAACAAAATTGTGTCATGGAGTGTGAGAAGTTTTATGATAAGAAGTTGAAAGACCGAAATTTGCTGCGTAAGATCACTTAATCAGAGAAATATTCATGGTACTATCGTGGTGATATGCAGTCCCCCTTCTAAGTCTACCTAAATCTTTGTATGGATTCTGTCACTGAAAAATAATGGTAAGGTCAATATGTTTATGAAATAAAACTTTTTTTTTATCTTCTTACTTTTGATGAATACAGAACATAAATACCCCGTCCCGTTTTTGTCTCAAAGATATATGGTCAGCCTATCTAATAACCGTATAGTACTGTTTATCAGTACAGTAACGAGGGTATGAAGCGCCTGTGGCAAGTGTCTAACTTGGGCCCCCAACCCAAAAATTTTGAAAAATTTAAATGTAACAAGTTAAATTTTACTACATGCAATATGTTAAATACTTACTATTAGCCCCCATCAAAATGAGTTGCAGTGTGTTGCAGAATTTGTGTGTCTAAAGCAGCGTATTGACGAAATTTAAAAATGCAATATAAAACAGCGGACTTTTATATCTATTTATTTATTTTTATTTTTTATATATTTTACGTTTTGCGCGCCCCAAACCTAGGTGCGCCCGTGGCGGACTCCTCTTTCGCCACGCCCTCGTTACGGCACTGCAGTAATCTATTAACTCGATCAGATAAGTGGGAGATGAATTTCATCGCGAGGTGTGAGAACACCGCCCCGCTTATGCTTATTGGAGATATTCAATTTTATTTTATTTTTCTTCGCTCTAAAATGCAGTGCTACATAATATGGTCTACCAGAGCAAAGGTCGATGCCTTTGCTCCAATAGGCCAGATAGGCTGAAGCCAAAATACATCAAGATCTATCCCACGCCGGTACGAGATATTCTAGAAATCATTTGTTGGTGACGACGCCAAGCCACCAGTGTGCCCTGTAAGGCTCTAAGCAACAAGATTTTAATGTCTACCGAAGTAATGCCTATAGAAGTCAAGTCTTTGTAACTCTCATTGCACTATACACCGCGAAGGGAGATGGTAGCACTAGTGAAATGAGGAACTGCCTCAAACTCCTCTTCAATCTGTCGAGCAAGATCTATATTCTGTCCATAATACGATACCTTGTTCCTATGACTGACAATCAGTGGACGCCCAGTACCCACTATCTGTGCATCAATAACCCAAACTCTTTCGCCCTTCTTCGCAATTAAATCGGGCTTTCTAATACCAGCTGTAGTCCTATAATGCTGTTCAACCGCAGTCTCCCAACCTTTGTTTGCAACTGGTTATTTAATATGGAGACCACGGCATCACCGCTTCACCCGAATACCATGAGTTCGAAAACAACACCGGGCAGTGTGAGAAAGGGTTTCACTGTAGCGGCAACCTGCCCTACAACTTACGAGGGGATATTTACAACTTATGAAGGGATATTTCAGCATCTGTCGAACTGCTAATCATTCTATTCTATAACAGAAAGTATTTTGTAGGAGATGCGCAGGTCATTTAAATTCTTAAAAATTTCGAAATTACATTTGTATACCGTAATAGGCAGAAAATTCAAGGTAATATACCTATATTACAATTCAAAATTACTGAATAAATTAATGAAATGTAACATCCATAATCCTTCCCATCAGCCAATAATGATTTAAAATTTCGTGTTCTGTATTTTTTTAAAAATTAATCTTCATTTTTTTTTCGAAAAATGTATTATTGAGTGAAAACAGTTTGCTCAGCGATAGTAAAGTGAGATATGCTAGGAAATAATGATATCAGTAAATATTTCTGTGTAGTAGCCAAACTGGGGAGGACAAAGGACATTAGTAATGTGTTTTCTACTTCATATGAACTTTGTATACTGTAATTGCAACCTTGTTGGCAACGTATGATGTCTGTTCTACAAGGAAACATAGAGAGAGAGAGAGAGAGAGAGAGATGGCATATGAAAGTAATAGTTTTATTTGTTCGTTGTTTTTGGTGTGATGGAAACCGACAACAAACATGAGTATTCACCAGAATCGGTAAGAGCATAGAATTCAATATTTGATAATTTACAAAGAAAATTTGTTGGAATATTAATATTTTCTTATGACAACTACTGATATTATATAGAGCAGTCAACATATGAATATATTTTAATCATTTGGGTAGTAATAATTAATTGTATTAACTAATTAATGTTGATTGCAATTTAAAAACAAAATAATAGGCAAACAAGGTTTGCCTTCTGGTGCTGCAATATACAAATTCTTTATATATTTCCTCCTCTTGTTAGAATTCGTCGTGAGCCTACTCTTCTATTAGTTTCCTAAAAATACATATTTTCGCTTTTCTCTTTAAAATAGATGATATTATTATTATTATTATTATTATTATTATTATTATTATTATTATTATTATTATTATACAGAAATGAGTAATTCTTGGACTTACAGAAAGAATATAGAGAATTAATGAGTATGAACAGAAAATGTTCGTTGCAAATATGCGAATTTTGAAACGTGTTTTTGAAAGAATTTTGAATTTTGTTTTAAACAAATTTTATTACACTACGGTGAATAAAATTAACTAAACTGTATTATCAATATAAAAATTTTCTGAAATTTGGTTCCATATTACTCTTGATTTAAAACAACAACAACAAACAGCGAAGCCTATCGGGTGATGGAGCTACCCAGCTTCTCCAGCTACTAATATAAAATTTGCAATGTATATTAAAAGAGTGATTAAAATACATACCTACGAGGTGTATATTTTTAAAAGGAGGGAATGATACAATGTTAGGAACCAAACATGAATGAACCAAAAACACAAAGAAAATGTTGAAAATGAAGCTCAATTATATGAACTTAAATATGTATCTTCAATAGTCGAAAAAGAAATATAAATAAAACAGGTAAGCAAGTAAGAGGATGAATCAAATGGACTATGCATTTTGAAAGAATAAGAACTGAAAATATGTAAACTAAAAGAAAATTAAATATGAAAAAATAACCGTTACTCTCGAACTAACTGAACTCCTCTTAATATATAGTCTTAATCAAGCTCATAGTCAGTTTTGCGCTGTTTATAATCTGATTTTCGTGATTCTCACGAAACTGTCAGCACATCCATCATCATATAGCTAATACTGTATATACTTTACTAGTTTTTGTTAATTTTTTTGGTCTTAACGTTTTTATTTTTCAAAAGTTTTTAGTTTTTTAATTACTATTTTAATATAAATTAAAAAAAAAATATAACAGTGATCTGGTTGGAGAAGCAGGATAGTTCTAATAAGCTTGCTATTTTTATTGTTAAATAAGTTGCGTAGAAGGTGTTATTAGTATTCAAGTTTACTGAACATAGGTACTTAATTTATGGTCATAATAACAATTCTTTACTAGCAATATATGCTGCGTTTTACAGTGCTCTGTGAAGAAAAGTTATCCTTAAGAACGTTTATTTGTTTACTCAATGAAAATATTGATCATTCTAAAGGTGATTTAACCAAAACGCTGTCTAGTATCCAATTAGTACTTCAAAAATGAATAAGCTGAAAATGTCTCTTCGAGGAAAGTTTTTTTTTAATTAATTTTAAAAACTTTTAAAAAATAGTATTTATTTTACCGATTTTTTATTATTTTTCTACATGTGTGTATGTATATATATATATATATATATTTTTTTTTTATGAAAAAAATTGAATGACTAGAACCGAGATTTAATTAAAAAGGTTTTAATATAAACACACTACTAGTTTCGGCCTGTAACAGCCTTCTTCAGGTGACATTATAAAAGAAAAAACACTAAACATTGAGGGTTAAAAGACTATGAACAGCATAGACAGTCTTTATACATAATTAGCATTAAAACGTTGTAGTTGTATTTGAAGCTGTTCTTTCATTTGTTGCATTGTTGGGAGAGTGCGTGCTTGCTGCATCACGTGAACGCCAGTACATGATTACAGTTGAATGACTATCCGGGAGGTTGTAGCTTAAGTTGTTATTTAGATGAACAGGATTGAAGATGATTTCTCTCGATTCCACAATTTTTCTCTCTATTTCGTCACTGCAACGGAAGATGTTTGTAGATTTTTCCCAGCAGACTTTGTGACTTTGGTTATCATCATTAGGATTAGCCGAGAAGAGGATATGACTTGATAATGCACTTGCTCGCTGTCTCTTGTAAGTAATGTCTCTCACGTGTTCTTCCATACGCATTTCGACAGATTTGTCTGTCTGCCCGAAATAAGGAATATCGCAGTCACATAATATTTTATATACGCCAGGGTATTTGAGTTGATGATAACAAGGTTTTGGGTGGCTAATTAAGGAACGGATCTTTGGAAGTGGAGTGAACAAGGTTCTGATATTGTATTTTTTTAGAACTTTTGCTAATTTATGTGAAACAGTACTTATGTAAGGAATAGAATCATCATCAACTCAAATACCCTGGCGTATATAAAATATTATGTGACTGCGATATTCCTTATTTCGGGCAGACAGACAAATCTGTCGAAATGCGTATGGAAGAACATATGAGAGACATTACAGCGAGCAAGTGCATTATCAAGTCATATCCTCTTCTCGGCTAATCCTAATGATGATAACCAAAGTCACAAAGTCTGCTGGGAAAAATCTACAAACATCTTCCGTTGCAGTGACGAAATAGAGAGAAAAATTGTGGAATCGAGAGAAATCATCTTCAATCCTGTTCATCTAAATAACAACTTAAGCTACAACCTCCCGGATAGTCATTCAGCTGTAATCATGTACTGGCGTTCACGTGATGCAGCAAGCACGCACTCTCCCAACAATGCAACAAATGAAAGAACAGCTTCAAATACAACTACAACGTTTTAATGCTAATTATGTATAAAGACTGTCTATGTTGTTCATAGTCTTTTAACCCTCAATGTTTAGTGTTTTTTCTTTTATAATGTCACCTGAAGAAGGCTGTTACAGGCCGAAACTAGTAGTGTGTTTATATTAAAACCTTTTTAATTAAATCTCGGTTCTAGTCATTCAATTTTTTTCATAAAACTATGTATGTTAACCGAGTCAATGATCATTCTGTCATATATATATATACACACACACGTAGAAAATACACACGCGCGCGCGCGCACACACACACACACACACACACACACACACACACACACACACACACACACACACACATATATATATATATTTAAAATTTTTATTTTTTTAAAAATGTTTTTTGAGTGTTATGCACGTAAATTTTTTAATAGATTGAGCTATATGTAAATGTATGTAAATAGCATAAAATTTGTGAAATAAATGTAGTTATCTTTAAAACTTTTTTGGGGAAAAAAACACTTATAAAGCTCCTATAAAAACGATTGAGATCACTAGCAATATATACAACTAACAAGAACAACAAATCACCCGTCGTGCAACCATCACAATACTTACTGTACACCTATACTGGCAAAAAGTGTTTTGTCTCAAGTACAGGATTCGTGTATTATTTAACATAAGCCATCCGTGGTACTAATTTTTCCAGTCATTCGTGGGCAGGATTTTCATATAAAAAATACTGATATCTCACACTAGTCTTTAGAACCACGCAGATAATTATTATTTTAAAATATAATTATTAACTAATTTATGTGGATATTATTTGCAAAATTTTAAATTGATTAAGAACAAACTTGCAACACCAAATTCTTGCCTTACCGATTAACCTGCTCTTACGAATATTCTGTTAAATAAATCTAGAGAACTGAAGTGATATTTGAGGTAACGAGACAAATGCCTCATAGTAACAACCGCAAGAAGCGTGGTCTGTTGGAAAATCGGCACCTTTTACAAGATATTTTTGTTACCAGACACAACATTCGTGTCAATTAGAGAAATGCCTAAGTCTGTCTCTGAGTAAACCCATAGACAGATTTTGCAATTCATAAATAAGTTCCTTAGAAAGATTATTTAATTACTATAGAAAGGTGGAAGTGATGGGTTATCGAGGAATGTTAGTGTTTTATAATATTTTATGCGAGTAGCAAACTTCAGATAATTATAGTGATGAAAACTTTTGTTTTATGACAGCAACCTAGCTTAGATGAAAGGCCTTCAATAATGGCATGGGTGTTGGAAAGAAAGAAAGAAAGAAAGAAGGCAAGAAATACAAAAATATTGTTACAAGTGATTCTTTCTTTCTTTCAATTCAACAGTTCATATAAAAACAGATAAAGTAGTTGAAAGAATTTTAAACAGACTTTTATATGAGCTAAGAAGATTCAAACAACCAAGTAACAGAAAAGCAGCACTAAAAATATAATTCTGAAAACAAAAAAAAATCTTTTAAAACATAACAGTAACGGATAGATAAAATATACTCGCACAAATGAGAGCTCTCAATGACGTTCTTTATTGCGCATTTCAAATTTTATTCAATTTTAGGATTTTAATAAGTTATTTAATATCAAGATTAAAACCAATATAAAAAGGACAAAAAACTGAGTTACCGAAGTAGCAGAAAAAGTCGTGCTATCTGCGTACGAGACCGGATAACGTACATTCACATGAATGGGACGTCTTATAAACTTCTTCGCGTCCTAGACATGATTGAAACCTAAGACATGAAAGTCGAGATGAAAAACGTTCTTTCAGCTGATTTCTGACTTGGAAATTCTTGTCAATTCTTAACACTTAAAATAGTAAAATAAATTTTAAAAAATCCTCTAATGCCTTTTCATTTCCTAGAAGGAGATAGTGGTATCCCACTAGCCTTAACCTTTAGGAATTTTCCTTATCGCTGAGGAAATGCACTCAACTGAGGGTTGAGTGCATTTCCCCGGTATTAGATTCAAAGATCGACTCGCTAATAAAGAAAAAAATCCCTAAAAAGTGCCTCTAGTCGGTGTCTAGAATCGAACCTATAATAAGCTTTATGCAGATATAGAGTGATGGAGGTTACGTGTACCCCCCATCACGCTAGATTTGCATAAATCACAAGGTATATCACAAGGAATCATAATAATTACAATATGGAATACATTTCAGGAAAATTTCTGCGTGCAACACTGTGCATTGAAAAATAGTTTTTTTTAAAGTTTTTTTCGAAATGCAAACAATATTCTCTAGCTAATCATAGTGCTTAGATCTGTATTGGCTTATGAAAAATACAACATAATTAATCATAATTAATAATGCTGTATTTTTAGAACTACAACTGCAACCAAAATTCCAAAATAATCAAATTCTCTATTTTTTAAAACTGTCATTACAAGACCAGTTATCAGAAATTGGGCCATCACGTTTATATTTACAGATTCACAGGTCAAATTAAAATTTATTTATTGTCCAGTGGTGATGAATTCATCAGTAAAATAAGCACAGTTGAAAATTTAAATGTGCCGTTTCAGAGTAATTTCTAAGTTAGAGATTTTTAAAACCGAAGAAATCAATAAGTAATAAATGCTACACGTACTGGAAATTTGTTGTGTTTGTTGTCTGTATCTTTTTTTTTTTTTTTAATTTTGAAAGGCGTTTCTTTGAGATTTTCTGAAACCTTCTTATTACTTCCTGTACCACTATATGAATATTTAATATGTTTAAGTCATAATACCACGCACGAATGCTATTGTAGTATGAATGCAGTTGCATATATGAATATATATCATAAATCTGCTGACATCTCTTTTGGATAACTGAAGGTTGCAGTCTTTTGGGAAGACTGCAACCTTCAGTTACCTTCAGAAGGAGACTGCTAACAAAGTGAAGAAAAAGAAGGCAGAGAACAGTGGCGGCTCGTACATAAGCACTGCGACACTGCAGCACCCCCAAGGAAAAAATGAAAAAAATAAATTTTGTTTGTGTTTATAAATAATAACAATGCTTACAACATTATACAAATGCAATACAACATGTTAAAGGTTACACCTTATGTTTTGACATTGATTGAATAGTTACTAATTAGGAATTGTTCGATTAGATTAAGAAACAAATACACTGCGATCTAATCTAACGCAGTGTCAGAATTATCACATTAGGCCAATTGCAGCTAGCCTCGCAAATATTCGTTTGTGCTTCTCATTGCACGTTATAAGTGATTCTGGCACTGCTCGTTTGGGCAGTGTATCGTATGCTTGCGTGCATTATTTCTGTGAGATACGAAACTTTTATTATTGGTGCGTGTTCGAGGTGAGGGTGAACTATTTTTTGTAAATCTTATTTTATTTTGTTAAAATAACATATAATTGTTTATTTATTATAGATACAAGGCTGAATTATGACGAGTGTCTGTTGAAAATATGAAAAGAATTACATTTTTTCAATTATCGTTACACGAAACAAACAAGTGTGAGAATTATCGCGCCAATTGCAGCTAGACTCGCCGATATTCGTTTACGCTTGTCATTGCACGTTACAAGTGATTCCGACACTGCTCGTTTGGGCAGTGTATCGTATGCTTGCGCGCGTTATTTCTGTGAGATACGAAACTTTTAGTATTGGTGTTTGTTCGTGGTGAGGGTGAAATATTTTTAAAAAAGCAATTTTTTAATATGTAAATTTATTTATTAATAAATTGGTTACTGATTAGGAAAAAATAATTATTTATTTATTTTTTTTTTATTTTGCAAATGCAGCACCCCCACTTAAAATTTTTACCGGCCGCCACTGGCGGAGAACTTAGTTCAGAAAGTTCGGAGCTGGACGGTAAATGGGTGTTGACAAGCAGCTACTTTTGTATTTAACGATTTTGGAGAAAAGTGGAGGATGATAATGGCTAGTTCGGTACAGCATGACTCATGAAAGTACCTATAGAACTGGCATAAGGCAGAAACTAAAAACCTGTCTACGAGAGAGAGAGAGAGAGAGAGAGAGAGAGAGAGAGAGAGAGAGAGAGAGAGAGAGAGAGAGGAAGAACCATCAATTAACCGGATTACTCTCTTCTGAATTGCATGAATCAATCAGTCTTAGGATTTTGGTGCATCACTCCGAATGTGTGAGCAATGTATATAGACTCAGCAAGTAAAAAAATAGTGAGAGTGCCTTTAGTGGAAAACTACACCGAGTTTTGCAGATGCAAAGGTTATGGCTGAGATATAGCCTTTGAGCCAGGAAAGGTTAGAGGTATAGGCAGTGGCGCATTATGGAAATTTTAACAAAAGGCTCGCATCGTCCGAGAAAAAAAAAAAAAAAAAAAAGGCTAAATTAGTCCTTATAATACTTATTAATATGACAGATATGATATTTCTGTAGGATATCAGTCATTAATGCTAGATCTTTTAAAAATTCCAAATTGAGAAGTCGGCTTAAAAAGCCCTTATATTTATTTTTCGATGCAAAATGCTTGCATAAAGATGGTAATTTCTCCACAAAGCAAGAACCGTTGGTAAACTGCAAGCTGCCCATCGTAGTCAAAACACACGGCGATCTTTAAAATTTTGATACCAAGGTCTTTTGCAATCGTATTTAATTCTCGTTGATTTTTTGGTTATTGATGATAAAAAGCATATTTATCCATAAATATTTCAAAATGATTTATTTCTTTAATGTGTTTTATCGAATCGTCTAACACAAAGTGTAAACGATGAGCGCAATGCCAAATCACAAAGTTGGGAAATTTTTGTAGAAGTTTGATTGCAACACCTGATTTGTTTCCTAACATTACACTAGCTCCATCAGAACAAAATGCAATGAAATGGTTTTTTATATAGTTATCAGAAAATCCATATGAATTTAAAGTAGCGATTATAGTAGCATGTATACATTCCATGCTGGTATTTTCTAGTTCTACAAGATTATTAAACAAGAAGAACAAGATGCTCACAAATTTGAGAAAAAATTACCAAAGGGCTCGCGCAAACCCCCCCGCGAGCCCCTTATAGCTCACCACTGGGTATAGGTAAGCCAAAGAAGTGAAATCTGATCATGTTTGGATATCTGGGTGTCATCAACAGTTAGGAGAATGGATGCGAGATATTTCTTGCGAGCAATTAGACAGGACTAAGATTTGGCGGCATAGGAGACTGGAGTTCAGGACATTGGTTATAGCAGATCTTGACGATTCTAATGATTGGACACTACAAGGTTTGTCAAATGAAAAGCGTAAACGGATGTAGTCATTGCGAAGCTATGGATAGGATATGAAGTCAGTGAGAGTAGGTCATTTATATATAGGAGGGAGTCAGTGCAAGTAGATAGCCCTAGGTACTTCTGCACTGGTGGAGAAATCTGAGAAAAGAAAACCGTCACCATGGCTCGTAGCAAACGACCAAAGAGAAAGTTGGGGATCTAGTTGCAGAAGGTGGAAGTCAGACCATAGGATAGTTTGCTGAGTAGGCCTCTTTGCCAAACCCGATCAAATGCCTTAAAATATCGACAGCGACCACGTGAGTTTCTCCCAGTTTTTCCATGGCTTGAGTCCAGAAGTAGATAGCGAAGACTAGAAAATCAGCTGTAAATCTTGCTAGTTCTGATGAATGCACAAAATGTTGTTCTTGTGACTAAAAGAACTGTGCAGTTTGGGTAGTTGGTTGAGTAGTAGTTGTTGAGGTTGCTAGCTGAGGTTCTTTTAGGAACAATACGAGTAATATTATGATTGTAATACGACAATAATATGATTGGAGGTGGCGGTGATGATGTACATCATTTTATACCGCTGCTTAGGATATGAATGCTGGTGAAGTGGATATGGAAAGTTTTTTTAAGAATTAATGTTTGTGTTTTTTTGTTACTTTTGATTTTTTTGAATTTTTGTCGGAGATTTTTTACTATAAGCAATAAAACGGTGTTTTATTGAATTGTAATAATTTACTTTATGTGGATTGTAGGGTAGAAGAGATAGATAAGGAAGACAAGCATACGATTTGGGGAATTAAAGACTTTATTATTATTATTCCTGATACCTCCAAGGAGTCCGAAGACTCATCGCGGGAGGACATCTTCAACTGTCTCTACACCTTACCTCTACTACGAATCAACGCCATCTACCGCCCACTTCCAACACCACAACTAGTAATTTTTGTCTGTAAATTGCGTGTGTTCTGAAGGGCCGATTTGTATGTATGCGGGATGAAAAACCCGAGTTTCCGGGAGAAAAAACCCTGCTACCTCCGTATGAGATCGGCTAACTCACCATCGATTGAAATCGACCAGATAAAGATTCCTCCCGTCGCGACGAGAATCGAACTTAGGCCTGTTCCAATCGAAGGGCGCAATGTACCGTCGTTCTTCCAATTGCGCTACGGAGGCAAGACTTGCAAGCATACTGCCCGGGAAGAGGAAACCCAGTCTCCTATCCAGCAAGTGCATAGTTCCCCCACTGCAAAACAATTGTCGTGGGTCTTATTCCAGTAATGAACTAGCAGAGCAAGTGGCAGTGAGTTAGCACTAGCTGATCGGAAGCTTCCGGATTTGTTACTATCCGGTTCTGTCCAGTGTACTGTCTATGACCAGCCTGTGAAATAGTTTTACTGTAGGTACCCAGAGATATTCCAATTAAAGCGAGATGAGTCTGGACCCCTGCAGTGTGATTGGCTGCTTGTGAGGGTATCACCAGCACTGCATGTAGGAAGAGAGGGGGGAGAACGGAAACCGAAGCTTTTGCTTTGGCGACCTAACATGGCTGCAAGCAGCTTCAGGCCTCCAATAAGCAAGGCGTGTTTTATCGCCCGGATAAATATCACCGGGCAATAAAAGACATCTTCCACCTAGAGATATAGTTATCATTTCCTCAAACTAGGGAAGTGGCAATACTCACCGAATAAAAATTTATATGCATATATTATCATTGTTGCTATGTTTATATTTGACATAAAACCATTCTCTTATGGCGTTTTCTTAATAATTTTGTTTTGTGATATGGCTCTTTAATTTTGCCACTTGTTTTCTAATTTGCGAGAAATATGTAGCAGAAATTCGAGTCGAAATAGCTATTCATGAAACCAGCGAAGCTCCATAGGTCGTTATATAAACGATCAGCTTTTTCATCTGAGCGTTTATATAACGAAGGTGAAACTTCATGCACATGAACACTGCTGAGTTAATAGTCATCAAGGTGAAAAGTTCTCTCCCCACCATCATCATCAAATTTTTCTGTTCCATCTATTTCCACCTTCGTTGGAGAAACTTGCTTATTTAATCTTGTATTTTTAATTTTAAGTTTAAATGTCACAAGATGATGTAATCTCCTTTTATTTTATTAAATGGAACGATGGAACAATTTTCATGGAGAACCAAAAGAAAACGGCGGCTCTTGAAGCCTCTGTAAACATGAAATTAATCTAACCACGTAGATATTTTCATCGTGTATATCATTTTTTATCTATTAAATTTCGATCCAGTCGAAGGTAACTGCAATCTCCACTGGCATTTACTACATTTACTGTGAAGACGGATAAGTCGATATCATATGGAGTTTGCAGGGTTTCTTTCTTCTGCAAATCATGTTTTTACTCTTGAAACAGACAAAACCAAAAATCTATCAAAAAATATCATATCTGAATATTCATTTACCAAGCTCAATAAGCTTATTCCATAAGTCTTAAGAACGCTATTATGTAATTCTACCATTACCTTGATTACCTTGATGGACTTGTGATTTCAGGTCTATTAAATTCAGGATTTCTCCATGACTACAGGTCATAAAGAGTCCAGCTATTCCTGTCTTGGGCCTTTCTTCTCCATTTTCTTCCAACTTTCTTAATCATTGGGTCTTCCCACCTTAAGGCTGGTCTGCCAGGTTTCCTTTTGGTATCTCTCGGATACCAATTTGCTACTCTAACTCTCCATCTGTTGCTCCTATTCTGGCGAAATGTCCTGCCCATCTACTTTTGCTATTGTAGATTGCTTTTATTACATCTCTGAGTCCAGACTTCTTTCTGATTTCTGTGTATCTTATGTGGTCTATTTTATTTATATTGCACATTCTTCTTTCTATTGCACGTTGAGTTGTCATTAAGCTTTGTTCTTCTTTTAAAATTGTGTGCCATGTTTCACTGCCATAAGTTAATGATGGTAGGATGCGACTATTGAAAAGGTGGGCTCCTATTTTTATATTTATATTTTGTTTGGTGATTGTTGATTTTATTTTGTTGAAGGTTATCCAAGCAGCTCTTTTTCTCCTTGCTATTTCATTTGATATGTAGTTATTCATTTTTATGGACTGTCCGAGGTAGATGTAATTTTCAACTTTTTCTATGGTGTGGGATTCTAGAGTGAGTGTGTAATCCTTACAGTATTCGTTTTCCTCCATCTTGTTTTATCTGGATGTATTTCCAATCCAATTTTTTGGCAGTTTCGGTTTATGTCATTCAGCATTGATTCTAATAGTTCAGGGAAGTGAGATATTAATACCACATCGTCGGCGAATAATAGGATATTTAATATTTCACCATGAATGTTTATTCTACCTTTCATGTCAGTTTTTCGAATGATGCTGTCCAGAGTAGATGTGAAGAGATTAGGTGATAAGACATCGCTATTGGGTGATTGAAAAGAGTGATATTTGTGCCTTCTTTGTAGATTTGCAGAGACCATTATCCTTATTAAATAAGTGTAATAAAGCAATTATATTGATTTCATCAGTATAAATACACTGTTTCTTCCAGTTTGCATTTGATAGCCGAAGTTTTCATAGCTAATGACAAACGTTTTGCTTTAAAGAACAGAATTTTGAACAGAAAGTGTGAAAATTTTCTCAATAGAAGAATGCAGCGATGTGTAGATCCAAAATGTTAAAAAAAAATTGCAAGTAGGAATTCTCCTAATTTCATGATATCTAAACACGTCTGGTATCCTATAAAAGGCCTTTCAAGCACGCGTGATTAATTTTACTATTAGTCCTCTAGAATAAAATGTCTGCACTTTCACACATTAGAGAAAAATTCAGTGGGAAAGCCAAAATTAGCCATTTTTTTTCAGAATTTCTAATGTAAGGAATTTCATGTAAGAATGTAAGAATTAAAAACAAAAAATGGAATCAAATAAAATATGAATAAATATATAAATAAATAAATAATAAATAATAATATATAAATGAATAAAATATTTCAGTATCAACAGCTATTTAGGTTTTTTTCCCGATTATTAGTTTATTATTAGTTATTAGTTTATTACTTGTAGGACGTTAACGTAGTTAAAAGCCATCATTGGTGCAGATCAATATCGTACGCAGTGAAGGTCCACCTTTAGGGTGTAGAACTAAATATATATTGCAGCAAAACGATAGAAAATGTTTCGAATTATTACTGTCATTTTTCATGTTTTATTCTACTGATAATATATAGGTAGCTGACCTGGTTTGCCGAGAACACATTCGCCTAATATCGTCAGTTGCCCTTGCGCAGTTAAAACCAATACCTTCTAAGTCATGTCGAACATACTAAAAGTTGGAAAATATTATATAAGTGACATGAGAGAAGATTAAATGAAAGAAAGGATGAAAAATACAAAAGACAAAATGAAACTTTGAAAATATATATAAAAGTAATTAAACATTATGGAAACAAAAAATGGAATCAAACAAAATATGAATAACTTTAAAAATAAAATGTATTTACATGTCAGATCTGCTTAGCGTGTGAGAATCTCATCATCGGGAGAAGCCGACTTTGTGAAATTTGATACTGTGCTTTGGGAATCTCTCATTCATTAGAAAGGTGGTGTAATTTTGAAACAGTCTGCTAAGCGAATAACACTAGCTGCTTAGACTAAATGAACACTGAACAAAGAGCAAATTTTCCGAAACGTAAAGAAAGAAATTCAGCACGTAAAGGTTGGGTAATAATTTTGAAACGACTAAAGTCAAGATTTCGAAAAGTGAACAAGATGAAAACCCTTGTTAACTAAATATACACAAAACGTCTATAATATAAATAATATGATCATATACAGTACATACACTTTTATTTATTAAATCTGATATGCAATGCCTTCTCCTTGATTATATTTTGGTTTAAATATAACCCCGGTCATTTCCCTGGCTCCAAAATATTGGTTTTTACTTTAAAGCAGTTTTATAATTTTATCTCTTTAGATTTCCGTTTGACTGCGTTTGTATTTCGAAAAAAAAAAAAAAAACTAACGCTCTTTGTTAGCCATATTCATTTAGTCATTTGCAATCAACTGTTACCCTCTCTGCAAATTGTGTTAAAATTCCGCCATGTTTAAAGAGAAGTCCCAAGCACACTGTATCAGGTTTCATATTAGTTGCTATCCTAGTCGGATCGCTTGAACTTTTCGATGATCAGATTCTCCTGACATAAACTGAGAATCCGATCTGTAAGTATATTTCATGTATTAAAATTCTTCGTTCATTATTTTATTTTATTAATTATACTTTCATTAAACAGTTCATTATTCATGTTCATTTTATTTTTTAATAGTTTATCTGCCCTCGTTTTCTTTCCTTTAATCTCTTCTCATATATCAAACAGCTAAAATTTTTCTATAGTACATTCCTTTTATTCGTTCAGGCTTTGCCATTCCTAATGAGAACTTTTAAATATTGCGAATATTTATAAATCTAAGTATCGGAGTCCTAAACAAATGTAAACAAAGCACTTATATTAAGCATTATTTATACATGACTACAGTGCATAGTTAAGATTTTATAACAACTCCATTTGTGTTTCTGTAAGTTATCCTTTCACATTTTACATTTAAAGCGATTTTCGGTAATATTGGTTCAGTAGGCGTAAATATCTCTTGGGAATCAGTATCAAAACAACGCAAGACGTCAATGCAATGTGAAATTCAACTGCATTTCATTTAACTGAGATTTATTTGCACAATCCGCATCCCTAAGCATATGCACATTACTAGAACTGCCACGTAATCATCACACACACACACAGTGTGGTAACACTGAGTTCTCTACCGCGGTTTTTCTCGCGCAATGACATCGCGATTCCATCTCATCTCTGAAATAGGCACGCAAATTCTTTTTGTTATTATATCAAGCTTCACAACTATTTAGTTTTTTTTCTTTTTACCTGCTACACGGTGAAGGCCTTTCTCATTGCGGGATTGTTGGGTCTACTTCTCCCATGGTTGCCAGTCCATCTTGGGATAGTGTATATACTTCGATGAATGTGAAAGACAATCACAAACATCCATGCCTAGGCGAGATTCGAGCCCGCAGCCTCTTCGCCGGAGAGCAGATACGCTAACCACTCGGCCAACCAGTCTGGCCCTTTAGGGTGTACAAATTAATATATATTGCAACAAAACAACAGAGAACGTTCCGAATTATTAGTGTCATTTTTCCTATGTTCAGGATGAAGCTGATGTTTTCAATGTTTCTGCCTATTTTCACTGTCTTTATCTTGCTTAATGCTGATTTTCATATCAAATTTATTACAACAGTGACCTGGTTTGCCGAGAAGTTAATATATCGGCTCTGTAGACCCTATAGGCTGCTTTTTTTTTTTTTCGAATCCAATTACAGGCATGGATGTTCCTGATTGTCTTTAGGTGAGAGATTAATGTCATCGCTCCGTATATGACAACCGCCCCCTTAAATCAAAGTCAGGAATTAAAGTCCGCAAATGGCTTGAAAATACTCTATTTTGTCTAGAGCAGAATTTCCGGAGTTTATAATAAATAAATAAAACTACAAAAATGATAAAAATAATTAAAAATATCTTAACCCTCTCACAGTGCTGATGTACTATATGTTTATTACGATTCATAGACGGGAGAGTGTACAAAAAAGTCTACCGAGGCCTGATTTAGTGCATTTTTACCTATTGATAATGTTTTTTTAACTTAATAGCAATGTCTAAAATTTGACATCAACTATTTTTTTTATTAGAATGAAAAACTTAATATGGGATAATGCATTTAGTGCATTCTGTAGCGAGGCTTTATAGAGATTACAGCGACTAGAATGTATAAAAAAATATTTTTAGCGCGAACCTGTCTCCCAAGGTTGTGTTTTCCTTCTCGTTTTAATAAGGAAAAAAAATCGGAAAATCTAATCAACTGATATTAGGGCTTTTCCACAAATTACGACGCTATTTTTCGATGTTCTCTCCTGTCTCACACACAATTAAGATATTTATAAATTTGTTAATTTTATAAAATATTTAGTTACTTATAATACTTATAATTCAAGCTGCCATTGTAGTCCATTAACAAAATTAGTATTCCCAAGTAGAATTAAGCAACGCCTGAACATTTACCGCCAGCTGTCCTTGTTTGTATATGCATTCAGAATTAATAATAAAAAAGTAACACTTGACAAGAATAGCTCAAGCCCTACTGAAAACATCCGTTTTCCTCTGCTTGATTTCAAAACATAGACATTTATTCTGCTTTACGAGACATGTAAGCGGGCTCTCGTGCGGACGTACGTACACACACACACACACACACACACACACACCTTTTTCTGAATATGAACAGAGGTTTGGTTCATATCATAACAGAGGGTACGCCTGTTAAAAACTTAGTTAAAATCAAACTATATCGAAAGCCTTAATGCACATTTTAAATTCGAAAGTTAGAAAGTTAGAAAAAAATCACATCAAAATTACCTTTTACCACTAAAATAATTCAGTAATAAAACAAACATTGTGCGGCAGTCAAATTACGAGTGGTAAATGAACTGAAGAGTTTGAGTTGACATAAGTGAGACATAAAGGAAAGAAAGTATAATTTATTTTTATTTCATGAAATAAGCTAATGTTTCAAGTGCTTAAATTTTATTCTATGCTACGCGTCTTCTTGACGGTAGTGCAGTAATAAAGATCGCGCCACGTCCTTCAAAATTGAGTAGAGTATAACACAGTTTATATGTTCCAATTCACTCAAAGCAATTTATCCTTTCATTCTGCCTTTGTGCTTTGTATTCTTCTTTCTCCAAAGACTGCAGCAATTTTCCAGTCTACATATAACGCATATAATATTAATGCATTAATATTATATGGCGTTGGCACACATATCAAATGGCAGATTATTGTCGCGGCTAACATGTTTTAGTAAGTTAAAAAAAAAATAGTTGATTGTGCTCTTCATTCCACTTTCTCATAGGAAACCGTATTTTACATCTTAATTTTTCCAGTAAACAATATGCCGTGAATTATGAAAATTCCATCTGATATAGACAGACTGACAGTAGAACATAAGGAGATCGATAGTCAAAGTAGCTTGTAGGCCTCAGGTCCAAAGATAAGAACTAAAGGTATCAGGTAGCAGTAAGAAACATCTTTAAAGTATGGCGTTGAATTCCTTCCAGAGATGCATAGGGTGCTTGATCTGTGATTAATCTGTTTATTATCAATTATCATAAATTATCAATTATTTGATAATTTATCTGAAGTCAAAAAAGTAAGAGGAAATTAACTGTTCTGCAAATAAAAAATACCATTCACAATGGTATTTTTTCTACTAGTAAGTTGGCTGATGTTGATTTACTTTTCTTATATATGATTTTCTCTTCTCTACAATGTTAATTATAGGTTTTCCAAATATGTAATCGAATTATTATTCAATTACCCTTAATTTACTGTCCATGTATTTTTGCTCAATTCAGTAAATCACTGGAAAACTTCGAAACACACTGATTTTATTAAACTATTAATTCCACACACACGAAACAATGCAGAAATGTAGAAATTCATTTTAATATCTTGCCCTTGAACAGCACAGGTGTGTGTGTGTGTGTGTGTGTGTGTGTGTGTGTGTGTGTGTGTGTGTGTGTGTGTGTGTGTGTGTGTGTGTGTGTGTGTGTGTGTGTGTGTGTGTGTGTGTGTGTGCCTAAATCCTACCCATGAAATGTAGAAAAACCTATCATGCATCACTTAGGATTCGCTACATGGATAGGCTAAGGTAAGATAATCTGGAAACCCTTCTCCAGAGATCAAACGTGGAACTTTTTAAGGATCATTTTATACCTTGAATAACAAGGGTGGTGGTCTCTCTCGCAATGACGAAGAACTTTATCTTCCACCTAATAAAAAAATGTAAAACTTAGTAACAGAAAATTTTGAAACTTGGAATATTTTGGCTCCAGGCCACTCCAGCACAGAGCAATTTATCAAAGGAAGACGAGTAATAACGTATATTGTAATTCGCATAACTATGAATATGATTTGCGGATAGCATGAAGTACTTTATGTACAGGACAAAAAATAAGGAGCCCTGAGTTACCCTCGCATTGGTGGAGAAAAGTGAAGAGAGAAAGCTGTGAATACCCACAATTGCCGGGTATTGTATGAAACACCTGCATGCAATCCAACAAATTTCTTTGCATTCACCCAAAGTTACTATCTCGTGCGGGTTTACAGCTTCTTTTATCATTGGGCCATTCTTCTTTGAGGACATTCGCCAGTCGAGTCCTGTGACCTGCTCAGTTACTGCTGAAAGGTATCGCGATATGCTAAACAATTTTGTTGTGCCACAGTCACTGCAGAAAGGTATCGCGATATGCTAAACAATTTTGTTGTGCCACAGCCACTGCAGCGCCTATGCATTTATTCAGTCATTGGAATTTCTCAAAGACAGGGTTTATCCGGATTATCCTGATAACTTGCCAGTGCTGAAAGACAGCACAACGCAGCATGTGCGCAACATCAGTCCCAACCAGTTGGGTTCTGCCTTTGAACACTGTTGAAAGGATGCAGCTTGTGGCATGTGGACGGGCAGCACATCGAACAGTACAAGTGAATGCATAATGGAAGTGAATAAAAATATGTCATTTATGCTTGTGTCGCTTTGTCCTTCTTACAGACATACAGAAAAATTACTACATCTACATTTAGCACATCATACAGCGCCCCTGGTTATGCATTTTGAAACCTAGTTTTTTTTTTTTTTTTTTTTTTTTTGCGGAGTGCAGAAAGAGCATTGCAATTGTTTAGGTAGCAACTTCGCGAGCAAAGCTGGGACAAGGGTATAGTACCATCACTGTGGACGGTATTAATAACTAGAGTGAAGGGGAAATCTCGTATCCATCTTTTTAAACCCGTCTGGCACCTGATGAGTTGCATTATATTCAGATTCCATGCATTTGGTGTTTACAACGGCTCCTAAAGGTGAATTCTGGAAGTTTTTTGTTTCTCAGATATCGCTTTCGCACAACAACGTATTCCTGCAAAGTTTTGTAGCATTTGGATCACTGGATCTCCCTCCACAAGGCCTTACACGGGGATACTTTAATTTTGATCATTATGTACAATGGGTATTAATTATAGAGCACAAATGTTTGAGTACAACAGGGAGAGATACTGTCGGGACCATCAATTGATGATATCTAAGATATTTAAATTCTTTTGATGCCTTTCAGGCGAAAAATCAGAGCAGACCAGTAATATGAAGCTTTTAGTATGATAAGAGGTGATTAATCTTGGTGATCTATGCAGATGTTGAAGGAGAAGAATGATGCCAAGAAGGAAGTGAGCTCTCTTCTCTCTCTCTCTGCAGGGAGGACATGACAATGAAGATTGTTGTTTATTTATCGTAAGTACATGCATGAAGTATACCGTATAGCATCAAGTGCATAAATATACGAAAGCCGTCGAGCTGCCGGAAATTTAAATGAAGCATAGTAGCTGTTGAGTGCTATTATAACAAAGCTTCACTTCCAGTTATTGCTAAAACACATCGCTAATACTATAAAAATTAATTTGCAGTTGTGGAAATAATTATCAAAAGAAATATATATAAATAATGAACAGTAATATATATTTATTAATTGCACGAAATAGGAAAAAATAATAATAAGGCGGCAAAGTGGACTATGTAAATAGAATACACAGATATTTCAAAGATGTTCTTTAATGTACGTGTCAAATTGTATGATGCTAAAGATTATCAACCAGTTAATCCCAAAAGACCATTAAAAGTCACTCGCTATTACGAAAATGAAACACAGTCTAAATAGTTATTTAGCTTTTTTTTTTTTGTTGTTGCTAATGCGCAAACAGCGGCATTGACTCCCACAATATTAGAACCTTTAAATCCTTATATAACTCACTTTAAACCATAAGTAATACAAAGTGATGCATGATCATTGTCTCGATTCAGGTATAGCTGACGTTTCGCGTCTGTCTTTCCAGTGAATCTGAATTTTTCAAAGGTAGCGTGGGTGGCATGTTTTTTTTTAAATTAATTTATTTTTTTATCAAAGAATCTAAGTCTATATAAAACAGTCTGAAAGGTTACGAACGTTATTCAAGGACGAATGTCTATTCGTTAAAGACTCAAATCTTTTAAAAGCCGTGATAAACGATTTCCTCACGAATGTCAGGAATGTCTGCCAAGATATGAGGAAGTAATTAGTATAGTAAAGGATTGTGATTGGTTTTTTTTTTTTTTTGATGATCTGCCTTAGACAAAGGATTGATCTCTAGTGTTCCTATCTTTCCTGAAAATAGTCTGCTCTCCAGGCATCTGAGCTTCAAATTTGGTCATACTGTTTAGAATATTTTTTTTATTATAATCTTGCTCGCATGAGAAATTACTAGTTCCCTAGTTCTCGAAGTCCTTCACATCATCTCCTTATGCAAAAGGATAAATACTGAACTCTTTCGATTTTTGGCCACACGTCTGCCTCCTATATTTTTACTTTCAAATCCCTCTTTCTGGCTCTTTTGATCTTAATTAGGCTCTGCCTGGATTGCATCTGCACTTAGGACTTTTTCGTTATTAAGCATTTACTTAACTGGATTCTGGCAGATGATTTTTTACTTTCATTACAATATGCTATTTATTGTAATAAAATCGCTTTTTCACTACATATGAATCATCGGAACAGTTCAGTTGGAGTCGATATTATAAGTACGAGGGTGGTCTGAAACGTTCTCTGCTTAACAATGAAAAAACGAATTTATAATTTCAAAATTATTTTTATTTTTCAACATAATCTCCCTTAAGACTAATACATTTATTCCAACGATGTTCCAGGGCCATTATACCTTCCTGTAGTGGTTCTCAGTGAAATCTGAAAAATACCCCTCTACGGCTGCAATCACCTCTTGATTTTCGAAGAAAAACGTTTTAGTTTGGGAAAGAGATAGAAGTCAGGGGGGGGAGCCAAATCTGGGGGATACGATGGATGTTCCTACAATTCATAGTGCAGATCCCTTAGTTTTCCCATTGCCAAAACACCTTTGTGGGAAGGTGCATTGTTCTGATGAAAGATGATTTTTTTTCTTCTGCAAACCAAGTTTCTTACGAATTTTTTGCCTGGTCTGGTTAAAAGATCGGAATAATAATATTATTATTATTATTGTTCCGGGAAACTCCAAGGAGTCGACAGACTCATCGAGGGAGGCCCTAACATCATGTCAAGAACAACTATTCAACATTCACACAGTATCTATCATACCTTGCCTTGAACTCATTCACGGTCGTAGCACCCACAACAGACTCTGGAAGCTTATTCCACTCATTTACCACTCTCCAAGTAAAGAACCTAGCTCTAACACCCTTGTCAACCACGCTCTTGCCCAGCTTCCATGCATGGCCCCTAGTCCTCCCACCACCAGTCATATTATCAAAAATATCTTCTGGATCAATCTTATAAAAACCCTTCAGTAATTTGAATGTCTCAATCATATCACCCCTCCTTCGCCTATCGTCCAATTTCTGCAACCCACAAATCTTCAACCTATTCTCATAAGGTTCATTCCACAGACCTGCTATCATCTTGGTCACTCGTCTCTGGACCCTCTCCACTTCCTCCCCATCACAAAGAAACCCTGGTGCCCATAGCTGGGCACAGAAGTCCAGATGGGGTCTCATCAAGGCTCGATACAGAGGAACAACAACTTGTTTGTCTCTGCATGTTAAAGTATTTTTCAGAAGCCAAGTGATTTGGTGAGCTGTTTTAGTTACTTTTGCAATGTGCCCCCTAAACTTCAACTCCCTATCCACCAACACTCCCAAATCCCTGGCCTCATCAATCTCCTGGAGTATGATTCCACCAATGCGATATACTGCTGTTATTCTTTTCGCCCCAAAGTGCATAACCTTACACTTTGCCACATTAAATTGACATCCATTTTTCCTAGCCCAGTCCTCCAAACTATCCAAATCATCCTGTAAAATTTTGACATCTTGTGCACTCACAATTGCTCTACCCAACTTTGCATCATCAGCAAACAAGTGAACACTTCCTCTCAGATCCTTTCCAATATCATTGATGAACAAATTGAAAAGCAGTGGTCCAAGAACAGAGCCCTGTGGCACTCCACTAGTCACAAGACGTCTTTTAGACTCCACTCCTGAATAAACCACTCTTTGATATCTCTCCTTCAACCACCCTCCTATCCATCTCACCAACCTTATATCTATACCCATCTGCTCCAGTTTACTGATTAGGGTTCCATGTGGTATCCTATCAAAGGCCTTGGCAAGGTCCAGTAGTATCACTGTAAACCCATTACCCCTATCCAGTTCAGCCGTCACTGTGTTATAAAACGTGAGCAAGTTACTGAGGCATGATCTACCTTTCACAAAACCATGTTGTCCCAAATACAATATCCCATTTTCATCTATCCAATCCTGTATTCTTTTCTTGACTAATTTCTCTAAGACCTTGACAATGATTTCTGATATGCTAATCGGTCGGTAATTTACAACAGTAGTCTTGGAACCACCTTTATGCAGTGGAACTATTTTCCCCTCTTTTCACCCGCTCGGTTCTCTGGTCATTGTATATTCCATGGTCATTGTTTACCCTTTTCAAGATAATTAAACAAAATGCGTTTAGCATCCCAAAACATCGATGCCATGACCTTTCCTGCTGATGGAACCGATTTTGTCTTCTTTGGCGCTGAACAACAGGCTTATGTCCACTGTTTTGATTGCTGTTTGGATTCTGGTGTGTAATGCTGAATCCAAGTCTCATCCACAGTAATAAATCGACGCACAAAAATCAGTTTTATTCTTGTTAAATGCTCCAAGCACTGTTCAGAGATTTTCATGCGAGTGCGTTTTTGATCTGCTGTGAGCAAGCTTGCCACCCATCTTGCGCAAAGCTTTTTCATATGCAATTCTTCATGCAACATATATCTTACACATTCTTTTGAAATGCCTATAGTCTCAACAATTTCACCCACTTTGACTCGCCGGTCATCCAATACCATATCGTGCACTTGGTCAATGATTTCTGGCGTTGTTACATTTTTTGGAGGTCCTTCACGTGAATCATCTTCAAGGCTGGTACATCCACGTTTAAACCCGGCAGCCCATTTCTTAATTGTCGAAAACGAAGGAGAAGAGTGCCCATAAACATTTATGAACTTCGAGTGAATTTCGTTTGGCGTTAATTCTTCTTTTACAAAGAATTTTATAACCGCACGATACTCAGTTTTATCCATTTCAATGGATACAGGCAACAATTTTGCTTTAGTCAGCTTTATAAAACAAACTACTTGATAGAATGACTTGTAATTTCAAATGGATGCTTATGACAGATATACCAACGTAGAAAAAAAAATCTTGCCGATAGTGTTGCCATCTACGGTCGAGGCCGAAAACTTTTCAGATCACCCTCGTATCTAACACATCAATCACAACTTTCTGAATTCACAACATTCAACGCCTTTCTCTTTTTAGTTGTTATTTTCATTTCTGAAACGCTCACCAATATATATATATATATATACTTATCTACTGTTCACAAAAAGAACAACTTTAATTTCTTTATATATATATTTATTATACAATATCTCAATAAGATCGTCAACATATAGTGTATGTGAAAAACTAGCTGACAAGAACTAAATGCTCACATGTCTGTTTCCCCCCCCCCCCCCGGACCGATGTAGTCAGAGTCCGCTGGCTTTGCACTTATTGATGACAGTCATCTATTAACCAGTGCGTAATCTGATAGAAAATATCGGGAGAACTAGTGCTAGTCGCGGGTAGTAAACGCCCATTTAGACATGCCTGAATATACTGCATTAGTAGTTGGTATATGATATATGATATATGACAACAGTTCGTATATCTGGAAATCAAACATTTTAACAAGTCGCAAGTAAAAATGGTAGATCAATATATGTGAGTCAAACACTGAATTAATATGCAACAATTATATGAATTAATATGTAAGAACGGAAATGGAGGGGGAATGTAGTCAGGAGACGTCAGCCCTTCAACAGATTCCAGATTGCGCTACAGGTTCAGAGAATGACTTTGGGCTTGTTGGTTTAACACTGGTCTTTTGGGTTCCTGATTATGAGATTGACGTGCCACCAACTATACTGAAGCACATACAGTATATGGTTTGTCACTACTGGGAGAAACCGAGGCTTTGCAGTAACAACTTTCACTCAAAAGCCTGTTAAGATATGAGAAAGATTTGAACTCCTGGTTAAGAGAACCTGCTAATGCCAAAGTGAAAGAACGCACATTTTTTTTATAATCTTACAACCTTGTTGTCCTTACGACTTTCTTGGAAATCTTTGCAGCATTACGTTTCTATATGGTGATGATATCAGTAACAATTAATCTTGAATGCCGTAATTTTGCTGCACAAATAATTATTGATATGCAGTCTACAGTAACACCTGGTAGGAAGTCAATTCTAAATCGCACTCCATTTCCATTAGAATGTACTACTACAGTCATTTAACGTATATTGCTTTTATGATTGCTTTTGCTTTTATGATTTGCAGTGCCACGTAGTTTGCCAATGGTATGCCGTATTCGATAAAAATATGCAGTCTACAGTAATACCTAGTAGGAATTCAATTCTAAATCACACTCTATTCCCATGCATGAATGCACTACAACTACTATAGTCATTTAACGTACATCGCTATTGTTTTTTTTTATAGCTTGGAGTGCCACGTGGTTTGCAATGGAATACAGAATTCGATAAAAATAAGCTCCGCATAATTTCGTTACACAACGTATTTGTGAGAAGAATTAAGAAGTGCATTTTTAAACCATACAGGATGAAAAGTTCAGTTTTCAGTTTGAATTTTTTAAATAATTTCACTTTTATATAAGATATATAAACAATCCGCAAAATGTAACCAAGAGGGAATTTATTCAAGATTTAGCATATTTAATTAAAGGAATATTTTTAAAGTACCTCCAACACTTTCGCCGCTGGTTTGAGTTATAGCACTGATCACATTGGTTATCCTATCCTGGTATGAAAATCGTTTAGAGAGCGAAAGTTTGTTCCAACTGAGGAGTTAGAAGCTAAGGTACTGGCCCACCTTTTCCGATCCGTCTCTCAGATAAAAATAAAAAAAGTTATTTAAAAATTCTCCAACACTTTCGGCAAAGCAGCAAGGTTATCTTGCAGAAAGATTGTACTGTCGATGCTTGATCGCTTCAGCTCAGGAATAAAGTAACTCTGAAACACTTTCAAATAAAAAGCTTCGCTATTCGAAACAGTTCCCACAAAAAAGAATTCATTTGTTACTTGTAATTTTCCTAGAGCACTCTAGGCTCTTTAGAAGAATCCCTATTATGTTCCTTCAACCTCATGTCGTTTCTCTCACCCTAATATGGAAACGATAGCGATTAACCTTGCCTTTAATGTGAAACATTTCATCACTACACAAAAATTGTCAACAAAATAGGCACTATTTTTAATTTCATTAAAATGATGGTCGAAATGTAATCTTTCATGGTATGTCTGCTCACTGATGTCATTTTGCTTTGAGAATTTTGTAAACTATGAATTGGAAGAAGAAACACCTACTTCCAATGAAGCTGATAATACTGATTTTAGTGAACTGTTTGTAAAAGCTTGCTCTACAGTTCGTAGCTTGTCGTTAATATAACCAGTCCTTTTAAATCCTTTCATCCAATTTATAATTGAATTTCTGTAGGACAATTCTTTGTTGTAATGAGTCCTAAATTTTCTTGTGACGGCTGATACATAGACTTCAGTTCAACTAGCTAGAGAACATAAGCAGTATAGTAAGGTTTGTTATGTGGAAAATAAAAGAAAGAAATCAGAACTGAAGCATTAAGAATTTAATTTAAATTTTGTTTTCTGTATTTTGTTTACGTAGTTCCGAAAAATTAAACACTTTATACGTCACCTTTAATATATATGCCAACTCGAATTGTGCATACTGAAGTGCAAGCAAATGGAATAAGACTCAAAATAGATGCCCTTCTATGACAAGCTTGCTCTGAAGCATCTCGCCGAAAGAAAATCCATAACAAACCCAGTGTTAACAAAAGAATCATTAATTTGAGGACTGTAAAGTAACGCAATGCCCATTATGGGAATATGCATTACAAAGAGGTAGAATACAATCCCCCTGTGACAATAGCACTAACAGCGCATTACAAAATGCCTCTAAAGTGCCCATATATGATGCACATTCCCTAAATATTATGCCATGTCAATTTATAAGACGCCAACTAAGAATAATATAATGATTATTTTCAGGACTTCTTTTTAAAACTTAAATAGTTATATAGTTATAGGAATGAGCATATCTATTGGTCTGCAGAAAGCTGCAAGCTTCGCAAAGGTCAGTGGCGCACCCAGAGAAAGGGGCCCTTGCACCCCCCCCCAAAAAAAAAAGAGAAAAAGGAAAAAAAAAAAACACTAGAAAATTTTCCAAAAATCTTTTCCTAATTAAAATTCATTTTTTTTTATTTATGTTGTGTCGTGTCTTCTATTTCTATACTACTTATGAATTAGCGGTCACATAAGGTGGGAATACCCTGTAGCTCTCGGGAATCACGGCCGCTGTGAACACACGGCGAACGAAGTAGTGCTTGGGCGGACCGAGCGCTACTTCGTTTGCCCGAGCCGGACAAGAGTAGATCACAGGTATCATGTATTGGCGATCATTGCAGATGCTCAGTCATAGGTCGTGTGCGATGCGTAGTGTGTATTCTCAAATCGTCTATTCAACTCGGCTTCCCCTCCAAAGATTAAATCCTGGGTGTGCCACTGGCAAAGGTCATAAGTATTTTGTACGCGTCATGCATTTTCGAAGTAGTGATGTATAATATCTATATAAACAAAACATCATTCTGCTTTAAAGCGGAAATAAATGGTGAACAGAAGTGCATCTCATCCAGCTATCCAGCTAAGAGAGAGAGAGAGAGAGAGAGAGAGAGAGAGAAAGGAATCTCGCCAGTGTTACAACCTCCAGAAAAAAGAAAACTGATATATAAATGATAAGTAATAAATATGGTACGGTATTTGCAAAAGAAATTTATCACAAGATACTGCAGAACAACAAAGTCAAATCATAATTTCCAACGAATAATATCAATTAGCAAGATTGAACTGTACTCTTGAAAAAAAAAAATTACAACTACAGAGAATTAAAGCGGCAATAATTCCAACAGCAATGACGACTTGTTTTCCAATATCATCGAGAATTACTACCGAATCAACTAAGGCTATGAATTCAGTGTAATATGCATATGTAAGCTGAGTGTGTTCTTCTGGCTGGTTTTTCTGTTTAGAGGGATGAAAAACTCAAAATTATGGGGGGGGGAATAAATTACTGCACCTTTGTATGAGATCGGTTAACACACTTTCAAGTTAAAAGCATTAATAAAGATTCGTCACATTCTAGATGGGATTCTAATCCAGGTCTTTTAAACCAAAGTGCATCGTTCACCGAGCTAATGCAACATTAGGCATTTATTCGTGGGTTGGCTGATTGGAATTAAAGTCGAAACAACTATGATTGCAACTCAGCCTATGAGGTTCAAGTATTATGTCTGTTAATTGAGAGTATTGTTTCTGTCGATTCGCCTTGTTTAACGAGAAACACATATTTCCAGGAGGGAAAAACCTACTATATCCATATAAGATTGGCTGCTGTTATAAATTTCCTCGCATTCCTGGTTTACTACATATGTTAAGTCTTCATAATATGCTGATATTAATTATTGTTATATATTGTAAAATAAAATGAGATAAAAATAAGACTTTTTTACAATTGATGTTATAAATGAATTTGTAATATAATCCACTTCTTACAAAACAAGGATTCAAATATAGTATACTATTGAATAGTATAGTTTATATATTATAATGCTAATTTGTATGCAGAATTAGGAACTAGTATAAGTTTTATGTTTACGTTCTATAAGACTTAAGTTTCATCTCATAATAGCAGTGTATAACTACATTAGTGACTTAACTGTGCATTTTTTTTCCAGCCTTAAATTCGCTGTTCATGACAATGATGATGCACAAAGGTATAACTTATGTACTGGCTGTTTCAATCTTTTATGCGATATATGTAATGATGTATAATGATGTCAGTCGATCTGCCTATAATGTTCTGAAATATCTGATTCTTAAAAACAGCCTAACTGAGTTAAACGATAACCAAGATATTGTCAACAGGTGGGAATCATTAAGTGACAAAATTGCTGTTTATTCAGCTTACTGGAATCGGCAAAGGAACGACAACAGAACTGCTATATCTGTGTTGGGAATTGTAAATAGCCAGAAAGAGAATAAAATGAATATCAGTTGCAAAATTATTTATGAAAGGGAAGCAGAAGATGTTATGGTACTTTCAACCGTTCATGTGATTCCAGAACATAAGGTTCTGAAGTATAGAGCAGCCTTTTTTGTATGCATTTCGGAACGAAAACCAAATGCGGTAGCCATGCATATACACGATTCCAACGAAACATCGAAGTGGATACCAGTTGTGTCACTTACTGTAGACAAAAGTTCTGAAAGCATTGCCGTATGTGTTCGTCCCATGTTTCGTCAATTTAACGATACTCTTGCCCTTGCAGAATTTGTTGCATTTTACAAAATTCTAGATGTGGACCATTTCACCTTTTATGATTTTAATTCCACCAGCAATTTGAAAGCATTTATTAAACAACTGCAGAAGAAATATTCAATTGATGTACTTCTGTGGGATATCCACAGGAACTTCTCAAAAGCTTGGCAAATAGGACAACTGGCAAATATTAACGACTGTATATACAGAAATATGAAGAAATATAGCTATGTTGTGGTGGTAGATTTTGACGAATTTATAATTCCTATGAAGCAGTTTACTTTAAAGGAACTCTTGAGAGACCTGCGAAATATGACAAAGAAAGAAAAACGTTTCGGGAGTTACGTAATCAGACAAGCATTTTTTTGTTTAGAATATCCACCCGATCTGAATGCTTCGTTGTTATCTGTTCCGCTAGTAACTCAGGTACATACTTTAAGAGAAAATATAATTTGGCCGTTTTTGTTAAGATCAAAATATATTGTCAAATCCTATTCAATTATCTATGGAGGAATTCATTTCCCCTGGCAACATAAAAGTGGATTCGAACCGTTTTATGTGCCTCCAAATAAAGCTCTGCTTCATCATTACAGACGGGGAGCATGTCAAAAAAATTATAAATCAGGAATTCTGGCAGATGAAGCGAAAAAATATAAGGATGCCTTATTACAATCAGCTGCTATAAATATATGGAAAGAAATATTTATTAAGCACTGAATGCTATACATTCTGTATCATTTTTACCCGGTGATCCTCAATTTAAATGATCTATACATTTAGAATAACCTTTATATTTTTATATTTATAATTTTATAGTAAAAATTATATTTTTGCTATGTACAAAAAATCGTTTTATAACGAGGCAAAAATAATGCTTTCAACTTTATACAAATATATATAAAACAAAAAGAAGATATGTATAAATTAAAGTGAATTAATATACTAGAGTTCTTCCTGTCTAATTGAAGTTAACACTGAACTTCTTGAGTTTTTCGGCTTTCATATGTCGCAATGACAGGATTTTCCCTTTTCCCCTCTGCTAGTGTACTGTCAATGTGACAAGTCCGAATTATTGTTGAGCGCAAAAATATCTAACGTGATATATCATCTTGCTTTCTAGTCAGTGCTTCAAAAATAAGCACAGCAGCAAAAACGTAATGTCTTCTAGGTAACATAACCTAGAAACGTTCCGTCCATTGCGTAATGAAGGGTATTGTTTTACTATAAACAGCGATCAGTATTAAATAAATACACAAGTAAACCAATCTTTAATCAATAAGCAGAATAAATACAGCAATACATATAACATAAATAATAAACGTTCAAATAATTATCAAATTTGATCTCAAAGACACAATATATGTTTATGATAACGATCCCCTCAGGTGAATTATATAGCTCCAAACGTCTATCACAAATTGGCTAAATTTTTTTCATTTCAAATTTAATCCAATTTGAAATGAAAAACATTTAGCCAAGTAACTTACTTTTCACAACAATGTATTTACATTTATTTGTTCGTTTTCTCTGTCCATCTATACACATATAATATCTCCGGTCCATCTGCATGGAATGTAATGAAAGTCGGCATTTGAGATCTTTACTGAATTTGTTGGGAAATCTATAGACAGTATATCAGTACTGGATGCCATTATTATTATTATTGGAAGCCCAGGCAGGCTTCAGGCATGAAAACGTTTTGTCTTTTCTCGAAATACAGATTAATTCGTGTATTGAGAGGGCAGTCAACAATGCATGTGCCAGATTGCAAAGAAAATCTACCTTGGGTAGAGTTCTTAGGTAATTTCGTCTGAAACTCTTACGATAATTTACATTTGGGGAAAGAAATAATTTAGACGTGCTGTTGTTTCACCGAGATATTTCCGCTGATGTGTGTGGGTGGATGCACTTTCCGCTTAATTCATACATAGGTGGTCATGCCAACTTAGATTTCAAGAGAATGAATTTCCTCAAAATATCCTTTAACACTGATGAGAAAGGTTTACAAATGACGCCAAACCACTAAAAGAAATCACTATACTAACCTAATTTTAATTTTAACTTAATTTTACATCGCCGAAATGAAGCCATATGGCTCGTATACTAACCTCTTGATTATGTATTTAGGTGAGGAAAAGGATGTCTCGAATTATACATAAAACATGCAAAAAACAAATAAGAAATAAAATATTACTGAAGTCAATAATTATTGCTCTAAGTAATAACATCCCAGTTGCACCATCCCAAGTGCAACTATGTATCAAACAAACAAAGAAAAAACGATAGATATAATTAGTTATTATCCATTACTCTGAATTATTCAATACTCATGCAAATCCGCCACTGGCTGCCTTGCAAAATTGTGTAATCTGAACATATTTCACAAAAGGACTTTAAAAAAACCGTGATTATTGAATTGCAACTGAACTTCGCTTTTATAGAAAATAATTAAGCATCCACCTACGCTGAAAACGGACATTTTTAAAGTGATGTTCGTAATCATTAATATATCTGACTAGTCTGAAATACATCCGGTTTTGAAGATTACCGTAAATTGGTACTAAACCTTAAAAGTATAATTAACATGTCTTATTAAGCCTTATTGGCTGTAAGAAGCATACAATCGTTTCACACATCTACTGATGTACTGCTAACAATGTAGTTTAAAAGCTTAAGAAATACACCCAAATGCGTTTCTTCTAGAGGAAGTCGACTGAAGCTGTCTGGGGAACACTAACTGTTGGAAGTATTATGATGAAACTTGTTATATTTATATTTCAGAATATAAAAAAGTGACAACATTTAATTTGTAATTGGCTACTATCAGGATCCAACTGGCACTGCGCCACCAACAATCAAACCTACACTAATGACCAGAAACAGAGCAAATTACAAATTTCATATGACAAATCATCTAAAAGCAAAATGGATCAATAGTGAAAGTGGCTATAAACGCACGCACCATACGCTGATCTTTAGAGAGTACAGGGAGAAATCTTGTGCTATGCAGATATTCCATTCAGATGGAAATGGGCTCATCTCCCTTCTCCCCACTCAAAGACTGTTCCATGACATGATAATTCACCTTCATACTAATTTTCATGATAGAAAAGAGCTAACACTTTCTCAGATAGTGCTGCTGCCTACCATCTCATTGAAAATTTGCTGAAAAATGTTGAATTTCTGAAAATGGTTCTAAATTCGTTCCAATCAAATAAATTAATACCAATGTCACAAAACAAAATATGCCATTTTTATTTAAACTTGAGAAATGATATATGCAAAACTAACTTTTCTTCATGGAAGTATTCTTTTTATGTCGAAATGAAAAGCAAGTTCAACTAAAATTGCATGGATATTGTAATGTTAAACATTACATAAAATTAGATTGAAAAAAATCACTGTAATTTCAGTTAGAAAGCACATCATGTAATTAACTAATCATATTACGAGCTGTATTTAGACAATCTTTATTACTCGTACTTCCAAATATTATCACATGTAAAAATGTTAATAGCATTATTTTTTCATGGATATCTCCAATACAGAATTCTATGCTTTTCGGCTTACAATCGAATAAATCACATTCAAATCTCAAACTTAATAAGGAAAATAAATTAATGTAGTTAAGCATAGAGTTTATGGCAATATAAAATAAATGTACTCCATTCAGTACAGTTCACAAATTCATAGTTCACAAATTCATCTAGATTAGAGACTTAGTACTCAAACTTAGTACTGAGTGGGGGAATTATTGATGCTATTTCAGATGAACATTTGCCATGACTACCTATACAAGTATTTACATAATACAAATCTAGAAGAAAACGAACGCCTGTGCAAAAGGGGGAGAAGTGAGTTATTAATCAATCTAATTGTCTTCCTCTATATTGAGTCAAGCATTTCGATGGAGCTCTTAGGGACCCCCCATCTTCCAAATGTGAGAGCAGTTTCAATATATGGGCGTATTTTTGATTTGTATAAGATTAACAGGCATTCAGAGGTGAAGTAACTCATTGAGCGAAACAGAAATCCTAGTTTTTTAGAAGCTGAGGGAATGCAATGGTTGTGATGTGTATATGCCAAGAGAGGCTTGATGTCAGGGTGATTCCAAGAAGAGAAATCCCATCTTGTCTAGGAATTTGAGTATTTTCAAAACTAATACTGGCAGAAAATTGTTCTTTTTTGTGAGAAATAAGGCTGAACTGGGTTTTGCTAGCATTGAAATTGACGAGGTTATCTGAATCCCAGAGATCAGAATTGAGGGCAATGATGGTTGATGTTCTGTAGCTTGAGGTGATTTGTGCAGAGTAAGGTTTATCAAATGAAAGGGAGGAGTGCAATGTCGTGTCATCTGCAAAACTCTATATTGGGTTGGGGGTTAACTGAAGTAGGTCATTGTTGTATAAGAGTTGGTGAGAGAACAAATAAATATAAAAATACATTCGATAGTCCAAAAAAACTATCGTTCACTTATATTATCCATAAAAATAGATAAAGAGTATGTAGCATCAACCAGCATAAACTCTCTAAATCACATCAAGAAAACCAAAGCATACAGGAATATTCCAGGATTCGATTGATTCACCTATTTCTCTGTTTTAAATAACAGCCATTCTCGAAATCCGAACTTCATGCCCACCGCAAAAAAAAAAATAATAAACTAGAACGCAATATAGAATGAGAAATCATCATTTAATATGTACACGCATGATTTTTAATGACTATTTAGTTTGCCTTTATTCTTCGCAAGATGTAATTTATTATACTATATAGGTAGACAACACCTTTCCTTTATTTCTTTTTTTACCGCTCATTTTAGAAAACAAAGGCATAAAAATTAAACAACATTAACGGGACATGATAATAGCTGTGAGAAACTGTACTGAACTACAGCCATTATTTGCACAATCTAGTGGTTTTGTTTGTATCATTTCCTTTTTTTCAATGGTCATTTCAGGTCTATAGTGTGCTTAATATCTTGAAGAAGATATTAAACGATTACGTTTTCCTTAAAACATTCATAAGAGCTAGATTTTCAAAGTACGTTATTACTGAATAGTGATACATTAACACACAAGATAGAAAAGTTTTATATTTTGTTTTGGTTGATAGACAGGACGCATCGCTCATATAACACAGTGTGTGTGTGTGTGTGTGTGTGTGTGTGTGAGAGAGAGAGAGAGAGAGAGAGGGGGAGCGAGAGGGAACAAACTATTCTCCCAAGATTCGATTTTCTTTTTAGGATCGTATCCTGGTGGATAAAGATATCAAACATCTTTACCCACTCTTCTCAGTTAGAAATAAAATCCACCCAAAATTTTAATAAAAATATTGGAACTTCTTCAAAAACAATTGCATTTAATAATATTTGCATAACGATCCTGTTTCTCTAATTTTATATGTACATGTACAATGAATATAATATTGTTTATGTGTTATATGTTTACATGTTTCCATAGCTAAAACTAATTTTGTAAAATAAAATTAATTTTTTTTACATTATAGGGTGATTATTTACATAACTGTTTTACATTTTTTACATAATAGGGATCTATTTATGATATAAACAGATATTAGTAACTTTATACTTTTTTGATAAATTTGTTATTTTATATTTATATTTTGGAATAACTGAATTATACCTGAATTAAAAAAAAACCTATATATCACCTGTTGTATATGAATTTGATTCAAAAAGCTTGTAGCTATTTGAATCAAACAGTAAAGCAAAACTTGAATAAAACATTTTTGGTATTATGACATACGACATAATCAATACTCTGCTGTGGTAACTGTTCTAATATGGCAACGTGGGGTTATGAGCCCGCTTTTACGTTCTTAATTGTAAGCATTCCGTTTTTTCAAACTCGGCTATTATTACAGTATTCCTAATGACAGGTTATCACCGGCCCATGTTACTATTAAAGCCCACTCTAGTTAGATGACAGGCATATTATTACTGCAATTACTTCTCAGATTCCCATTATTATATGCACTGGTGGAATTTTATTATTATTATTATTATTATTATTATTATTATTATTATTATTATTATTTGGTTATTCTCTGCTAAATGTTCAGAATTAAACTCGAAATTTCCTTGTATGATTTTTATCAGTTAGCATTCCAAAGAACTCGAGTGTGGACAGTTTAACAGTGATAATTAGATGCTTGACAGACACAACTCTGATGAAAAATATATTGCCTTCCATTATAATTTTTTAAAAAAGTAAAAAGGGATATGAAAGAGCATGCTTCTAAATTTAATAGATACAGTTTTCATCTTACAACCTTTCATATAAAATTTAGCACTTAATGAAATTTTATATTTTTTTCAACTTTTTTTCTGTTTGATTGTTAAAATACGGATACATATCCTATTCTAGAAAACGTATGTATATTACCAAGGATATGTAAACGTATTCCGGTGACAGATCGAAATACAAGTGATATTCAGTAATATGACCAAATGTAGGTACGCAAATATAGATACATTTTCTAGCATGATAAAAAAAAGCAACAGCCATTACAGGATAAACTTAATAATCTCATTTAGCCGCTCTCCGCCAGCCTAATTGGCCAAGTGTTAGCATATCTGCTCTAACAAATAGGCTACATACGTTAGATGGGAGATTAATATCAACGCTTGCTGTGAGACCACCGCCCCGTTCATTAGCTTGAAGTAACTTGGAAAAGTTAGGGAAGTTTTTAGTTTCTAAAACGTTGGTTGCAGGATTATGTAAAAAATCAGTAAAAATAAAAAAGGAATTAATACTAATTCTATACTAATGTAATATAGGTTTACAACATTTAGTGTGTAAGAATCACATGCCTCAGTAACTCAGTCAGTATAGACGAAACCTTTTGGTCGGAAAGACCTGGGTACGATTCATCAGTGACGTGAGGAACCTTTATCTGGTCTCTTTCGACGAAAGATGAGTTAGCCGGTCTCATACGGAGGTAGGGTTTTTTTCACCAGGAAACTCGGATTTTTCGTTCCCCAGAACAGGCAAACTGGCCCCGTGAACATACATGGATTACAGTCATGAATACGTGCCAGACATATGCCAGTCCCGAGCCCGGATAAAATTGGGGGATTTGGGAAAGCAATGGTGAACTACCCTGTAAAAAAATCTCACCAGGAATACTTTGTGGGCAATGCCTACAAAGTCACCTACGGTCGGAAACGACTGAAAGGGAAAATCAGTCAGTCAATCAGTCAGAATCACATAAAAATTTTAAAACTCTCATTATTTCTATCCACTGTCCATCATCTCATGTCCAACCTTTGTAGATAATCCCTCGATGTTATTCTTTGGCGACCATTCTTTCAATTACATGCTTTACAGTACTTTCTCTTCTCTAGTCTATCTAATTATATTATTCCTAATTCCAGCGCTTTTTTTTTCGATATAGATCTTCCCCATTAACTTTCCAGTTCTTTCCGTCTTTAGCCACTGTTCATCTCATGTCCAACCTTTGTAGATCATCGCTCCATGTTGTTCTTTGGCGACCGTTCTTTCTCTTTTCTTCTCTTGGCGTCTCAGTGCTTAATTTGTGAACCTTTCGTCTGTCAATCTACTAATATGGCCAGCGCATCCTGAATTACATGCTTTACAGTACTTTGCGATATCCTCTTCTACAGTCTATCTAATTTTATTGTTCCTAATTCCAGTGCTTTAAAAAAAAAAACAAAAAAAAACGATAGGTGCCGGTACGCATTCCTTGCTAGCAGGAAAAGCAGTACGCCACACCGTCACGTACCGTCCCAAAAAACTACCTAATTCTATTCTCTTTTTTATGTGGAACATTCTTCTTTCCAAGGCTCTCTGGGCCACACTTAACCTGCCTTCCCAAGTCGTTGCCAATGCCTCATTTCCATAGATCAACATTGGAACAATGCACATATTAAAGAGCTTTCTTTTTAAGCATACAGAAACATATCCTAACAGATAATCTTTATATATCCAAATGATACTGTAAAAAGTCTGTGAATGCAAATATTACCTTCTGTTTCTTACTCTAGTGTAATGTTTCCAGCAACATACTTCGGATGTCCAACCTGCACAGCAATTTTTCAGATAGCCACCATACCTGCAATGTAACATGCTACAATATCTTCTCTTATGAGTAGATTCAGTTTCTATCCTGGCTTATTCTGCTTCGAATTGCTGATTCTCTCTAACCAAACTATTTTACATAGTCTTCTCTCTATAGTGGTAAAATCTGCATGGCATTCAGGGTGCATTTTAAGATGCCCATATATTAAGTAAGTGGTACCGTGCACTGTCAGGAAGTGTTCAGATTATTAATGAAGAAAACATCTTCATTAATAACTTTTAAAAAATGAAGAGTAAATCAAACATTTTCCTGAAAAAATCTTGCATCGAAATTTGCAATTTAGATGAAAGTTTCGGTTCATTGTTTTACTAGAGTTCATTTAGACACTCAAGTAAATATAACCAACAGTTTTACTTTGGTTACTAAAAGATGACGTTAACATTTCGAGAGAGAATTAGAATTTTCGTAATCTTAAACCTTGATCTTTTCTTCTTGAACATTCAATAACAAACTCAGGAATGTTGAAATGTTGAACCATCAAGAATACAATAAACAAATCATGGCATAATGCTAAAGTTACTTTCATTGCTATCAATTAATATTTCACAGATCAACTCTTTGAGCAGTAACGTCACCATGTATTTTATTCCCAAAATAGTATTTTGTGATTTTAACTATAGTAAAGCCGTAAATTTAAAGTGGACTTTTTTAGCTTTTGCAAGAAGGTGCTGCAATCTCTCAGTAACCTTCCTAATTATTTTTCATATATTTATATGCCATAGAAGGTGAAAGATATATTTTATTTTATATAGGTGATATATTTAGGCGAAAAACTGTTAACCTGCACTTCTTTTTTATTTTCTGTGCTAATAAATATTGATGTATATTTGAGCAAATGGTATGTGGCTGTAAACGGTTCATCGTGAATTAAATGAAAAAAAAATAATAAAATGATGTGAGGCAATAGTAAATGCAAATCTATAAGAAATTTCCATTTCCATTTATGAGTTTTATTTTGTGTGTTTTTGTTGATTATCAGGATATACAACTGGAGAACTTGTTTCAATTCTTGTTTTCAGTATTTGATTAAGATGACGACAGTTTTCAGCTAATAAAATACTATTTAGTGCTTAAAGACTTTTTTTATAATTTAGAATAACTTTTCCTAATCTATTCCTCAGTTTCAACAAACATTAATTTAGAAAAACAGATAATACTTGATAAAAATGCACTTCGTAGCTAATCAAAATTCGTTTGTCATTTATGTGATACATCCACAAGTCGGTCATGGTCAAGTCGGAATACATTAAAACAATTAAGACTTTGATTAAGGGAAAATTAATTATGTCTTATTTTTTCTTTGTGAATCCAGCAAAGGTTATAAGCTTATAATGCATTAACTACCGAAGAGAACTAAGGATCAGATAATCCAGGAACCCTTCTCTAGTGATCATGGCACTCTTTCATGCAACTTCAGGTCTCACACCACACTGAATAGTCATTATTGTCCGTTGGCACGAATTTCTGAGTTTTTTTTTATAAACAAGTACATGTCACATTCTGCACATACTTTGTTCTTCATGGAATTTATGAAGAACTAAGGTATGCAGGATGTGATAACATGATTTGGACCTCTTAAGATGGTTCAAATAAATAGTCATTTCATCTACTGACCATAACATGAAGGCGCCTTAATACATGGATTAAAGTCATTCGCATTATACATACGGTGTTTTTAACTGATATGCAGTTACATAATGTGTAAAGTTTTATTGAACTCACAGGTAATCAAATCGATAGCCTGGAACGGTAGACAGCGTTTTAGTTCTATAATTGAATAGTTATTATGGCATGGACATCTGTGAATATGGCAGGTGTTTTTCAATCCATTTCAGGTCCACAATAAGCAAGACAGTAGCCTCACACCTGGCGATGATATAGACATGGTTTGGTTTTTAAAGGAGGGTTTTTGGAATATCTAGCCCCCTGGGTTCCCAAACCCGTAGGTCGCGATCCTCAAGGGGGTTGCCTCAAGGGGGTTATTTTTAGCTGCAATTATTTTTATAGGAAATTTCACCACGAATGTTTAAAACACTTATTTATTTCGATATGGCTAAATGCAATATTCTACTAGTGGTCGTAACGCTTATTTTTGATAAATGAACGGAAGTGACTTAATGGTCACCGCGGTGGATACTTGAAACTATCAAAGGTGTGCTATGTACCAGTCATATCCAAATGTCACCATGTTTGCCTTTCGAGTTTTACTTCCATTTGCCTCTACATATTTCTGCGAGAGTGGATTTTCAACGCTTCTTCATATCAAAACAAAGGCAAGAAACAGACTGAATGTTGGGGATGACATGAGGTTGGCTTTAACAAACACTCAGCCGCGAATTTTGAAGCTGGTTGGCCAGATGTAAGTACAATCATCGTATTAAATGTAGGTTAATTAAATATTAGGGCAGAATAATATTCTGAAAAATCTATTTTAATGTGTTTTCTTTACCTTATTAACATGCCTTTTTATGCAATTGTGAAGGGGGATCGCGACTCGAAAATGATTGGGAAACACTGAAACAATTAGTGAGTGGTCTATAAGTTGGATTTTAACCTGTAGACCACCAAAAGGTATGGTGGTGGTCTACATATGTGGCCTCACTCGATGAGTCCCTGATTTCTTGGAGGTCTTTGGTAATAAGAAGAAGAAGAAGAAGAAGAAGAAGAAGAAATGAATTAATAATTCATTTGAAGTATTCTAATGTAGTCACGTCGACCGAAAATGTCACTACATTCAGAACACTGTCTGAAGTGATATGAAATGAATGTCATTTAAAGTATTCTAATGTAGTCACGTCGACCGAAAATGTCACTGCATTCAGAACACTGTCTGAAGTGTTAATCTGATTTGATGTAGAGCCACTGATGAACACAGTATATGAATGAACCTGTAATGAACCCATTAGAGCGAGCGTGAAACTTAGGCTTGTTGTCGACTCTGATATTCAATTTTACGTAAGTAAAAAGTATATCTTTAGTTTTTAATAATGTCAGCAACATATGTATTTACTTAAACACGAAATGACCGATTGGGATGCAATGAAAAAAAGAGTCAAATTGCTTTCGAGGCTATTTTTATGTTTTCTGTGATACCAGTGTGTGTATATCAACCTTCTATTGAGAAAAAAGGGTATTATTTCCAGATAACAGAGAAGTTTTATCATGAAATAAAGGGCGTCAGGAATAATATGAAATTCTAAGCTTAGAGCAAGGTTTCCCAAACTTTTTTTTCCGTGGCCCGGTTATTTTAATACTTATCTTAGTGACCCACTAAAATTTTTATGGCCAACAGGTAAAATAAAACAGATTTGAATAGAGTTTTCATTTATTATTATTATAATAAAGAAGCATGTACTATTACAAAAAACATAAAGAAATTAAACTAAAGCCAAGTAATTTATTAATGAGAAGTGTGATGCTGTTGTTTGTTAACTAGAAACTTCAGGTTGGAAGGAAAAGATGATAACTTTATTCTTAAATCCAGTTAGACTTCCAATCTGTTTCTATATTTATTTTTTAGAAAAACCAGTGCTGAAAAGCCCTATTTCACACTTATAGGTTGTGACAAAAGGCATTAGAAATTTTCCTGCTAAAACTGCGTACGCTTGACGGCAAGACAGCCAAAAATCCACCAGTGGTATTGTGTTGAAGTTGTCTTTGAGTGCCGTATCACACGACAGTTCAATCATAGATTCAATATCTGAATTCTGTCTCAGATTCTGTGTTCACTGTAAAAAGGTTACTTTACCGCGAACAAAGAGACTGTGAAATGGCGACGCGGACACGGACGAAGCTCGTTTTTCGTCTCTATTAATTAAAGAATTTATTCATTAGTTCCGATTAAACGCTATTTACTTGTATTTTAGAGTTTCGTGAAAAAAAGAAAACCCAAAAACTAAACACCTAGGTTTTCGAGAGTGAAAACCTAGGTGTTCCCGGTCGTGACCCACCATTTGGGAAACGCTGGCTAAGGGATAATAAGTTTTGTTGACGTTGTTACTTATGCAGCAACGACGAGTGCCATTATTGTCTCTGATTTCAAGAAAATAAACACCAATTATTAATTTCTGAATGTAACACAAAGCCGATGAGGTGTTCTATTCTGCAAATGTAAATAATTCTGCGAATTATTATTATATAAATTACATATGCTTCTTCCTTCTCCCTCTTTATCTTGCGGTGTAGAGGGTTTTCTATTCATTTAACTGCGACCGTACTCAAGAATAAGGTGTTTATTTTCTTGAAAAAAGGATACCACGGTGTATCCTATGTCTGTAGAGGCGTTGAGTTCTCAAGGCCGGTTTGCCTGCTTGCGGGATGAAAACCCCCAGATAAACTGGGGAGAAAACCTTGCAGTCCACGCCCAAGACCGGCTAACTTAGCTATGTCTGAGCAAGATCCTAAGCTCCCCTACGCTCTTCACGGCATCCATGGGAATCGAACCCAGGACACTCCTTTCCCAGGCCTATGGTTGCGAGGTGCATAGCCACTGAACTAATTGCGCGGATTTATATATTATATAAACTTCTATATATCAGTATTATATAAACTTTTATATAGTACTATAAGCTTCTTCTATATCAGTATTGCATATATAAATATAATACTGATTGTACTAGTTAGTCAATAAATTTAGGCAACTGTTTCAAACACTATAGTGAAATTTAATATGAATACTGAAAAAGGTATAAAATAGAAAAAAACTTTTTTTTGGGCGTAAACTTAGAATTTATTAGTACCGTGGATGGGGTAAGGATTTTTTCTTATTTTATTAATTATATATATATATATATATATATATATTTACATAATTTGTAAAGCACGCTCTAGACACCAAACATGGAACTTTTTCAAGCTACTTCAGGCCAGCAGTAAGCGGGGGGCGGTGGTCTTACTCCGGATGATGATGAAATTCATGAAATTCATCTTTCACAAAGCAATTTCAAACATCCGTGCACACTGTGGGATTCGAACCTTCAGGCCTCTTAGTTGGAGAATGGATAAACTGACAACTTGGACAACCAAGCCGGCAAAATGTACTGATTGTACTATTTCGCCAATAAAATCGCATTAAATATAGAATGAAGCTCAAACATTAAAACTTGTAAGAAACTTGAAATAATATAATACCGATAAAAATAAATAAATAAATGTTTGGGTTTCATTTCAGACTTCATGCGATTTTATTTCCGAAGATTTCAGTTTTTAAAACAAACCAGAACAGTTATGTTCAAACAGAATATCGTTTTCATAGTGGTCAGACCATCCAAAACAATATCTAATTCTATGTTTTTTATATATTTGATTTAAATATTTCTTTTAAAGTATTACTTCAATGAGAACACTGTACAGTAGTCTAAGCGTTAAAATTAAGGTTTCGTCTTTAATAATAGTCTCGGTTTATCTCTAGTTAAATTTATTATGAAATAGAAAGTTACTGATAGATTGCACAACCCTTTTAGCGACATCTAGTAAACAGCAAATGTACAAGGAAGAGCACAAACGAATCTTTTAAGAATATGAACCCATTAAAAGCACCCATTAAAAGTAAGCTCGTACTACTTAAAATATAATCTCAATTTTGAGATCTCTCAGGAAGTTCTGATTTTGTTCTTGTGACAATTTTAATCATCTACATATAAAAACATAAATAAAAAATCATAATTGTAATGGGACACACAAGGGTGGTCTGAAACGTTCACGGCCTAACAATAAAAAAACGAATTTATAATTTTGAAATTATTTTTATTTTTCAACATAATCTCACTCAAGACTAATACATTTATTCCAGCGATGCTCCAGCGCCATTATCACGTCCCTGTAGTGGTTCTGCAAAATACCCCTCTACAGCTGCAATCACCTCTTGATTCGAAGAAAAACGCTGACCAGTGAGGAAGAGTTTTAGTTTTGGGAAGAGACAGAAGTCAGAGGGAGCCAAATCTGGGAAGTAGGGTGGATGTTCCAACAATTCATACTGCAGATCCCTTAAAATTTTCACACTGCAAAAACACCTTTGTGGGCAGGTGCATTGTACTGATGAAAGATGATTTTTTTCTTCTGCAAACCGGGTATTTTCTCACGCATTATTTCTTCTAGTCTGGTTAAAATATGGGAATAATATTCTCTGGTTATTCTTTTACCCTTTTCAAGATAATTAATAAACAAAATGCCTTTAACATCCCAAAACACCGATGCCATGATCTTTCCTGCTGATGGAACCGACTTTGTGTTCTTTGGCGCTGAACAACCGGCTTCTGTCCACTGTTTTGATTGCTATTTGGATTCTGGTGTGTAATGATGAATCCAAGTCTCATCCATGGTAATAAATCGACGCACAAAATCAATTTTATTGTTGTTAAAACGCACCAAGCACTGTTCAGAGATTTTCATGCGAGTGCGGTTTTGATCCGTTGTGAGCAAGCTAGAATCCAAACAGCACCCATCTTGCGCAAAGCTTTTTCATATGCAATTCGTCATGCACAATATATCTCGCACGTTCTTTTGAAATGTCTCTAGCATCAGATTTCACGCACTTAGACTCGCCAGTCATCCAATACCATATCGTGCACTTGATCAATGATTTTTGGTGTTGCCCATAAACGTTTATGAACTTCGAATGAATTTCTTTTGGCGTTAAACCTTCTTTTACAAAGAATTTTATAACCGCACGATACTCAATTTTATCCATTTCAAGGGATCCAGACCACACTTTTGCTTCAGACAGCTGTATAAAACAAACTACTTGATAGAATGACTTGCAATTTCACATGGATGCTTATGACAGATGTACCAACTTAGAAAAGAAAATTTTGCTGATAGTGTTGTCATCGATGGTTGATTCCCTTTCCATCCTCGTATACTGAAAAAGAATGAAGGTAAAGCATATATTTCAGTATAAAACAAACGCTGGTGGAAAGGGAATAATTTCCGATAGTGAAGTAATATCATAGACTGTATAACACAGATATAATTTTCAGACAAACGCTTGTCGTAGGATAAAAATGATTACTTAATTAAGATTAATCAAAATATTAAGTAATTTGTGTTCCCGCGAAACATAGAAAAACAATCAATTGTGATGTTCTTTTACGTACTTATTTAGAAGAATCTTTTGTTATTGTAAATAGGTGTAAGGACACAAAATCATATTTCTTCTGCTTGCTAAGGATCATACTTTTCCTCACATGCATACCGGCATATTTTTTATTATAACAATGTCGTAAAATTCTTGCGCAAGGTTTTACGGTCATACACAAATATAAAATGATTTTCGAGAAAATATACTCGATTGCTCTTCTAGACTTACATGAATATTTAATGAATAACTGTTACAGCACAGGGATATATAGAAATATTTCAGAATATTTCAAGATATCTGTTCGTTTCTGCTTAGTTCTCACCGCCTCTCCTCTCTCAGAGTCATAATTTTAAAGCTTGATTGAAATGGAATAACAAAAATCATTGCGTCTTAACATAGAGTATGCTAAATTTTTGGAGAACCTATATTTTAGCATAAGTTCTCCAAAATTCTTTAATAAGGTAAATAATTTTGGTTAAAGATTTCTCACATCCTTCTTTTATTTCTCGCAGTCCGTAAGGACATTTTTTAAAACTTCGTGTGGGGAAGATAATATTTAGAACAGAAACTAGTCATTGCTGTTTTTAGGATTACACCAAAAAAAAAAAGCTAGGCCATATGGTAAACATATTTTGTGCCAAATACTTGTCTTTAATGACCGCTTTGACTGTTTTTTGTATGGGAAGAAAAATTAATCTTTTGAACTTCAACTGAAAAGTCCTTATTAGATATTTTCACGTCCTAGGTGAGATTCAAACCCAGGTCTTTCCAACTAAAAGTTTTTTTTTTCCCCTGAAGGTTCCATGGAGGTGAGATAAATAAATTAGTTTTCTGTTCTAAACAAAATGTAATGAAAATGCAGATTCGTTAGACCTATAATAGGTATTGAATCATCTTATCTCAAAATTAGAATAAAAAAAATAAAACATAACCAAAATTACTAGTAAATGCATATAATTATTTATCCTTCTAGGCTACAGTGTGAAAACCCCCGCTTTAGTATATCGTTGTAGTAATACAACGATACCCCTCCCTCCATCCACCTAAGAATACCATCGTACGTAAACAGTCTGTACAGAAAATCAGATTCTCCACATCTGGAAATTTTAACAGAACGAAATTAAAACAACTACATATTCGAATAAAAGCATTCAATACTATAAGAAATCCTGAATTGTTTGTAAGTCAAATACTTATGAACGCGAAATCATTTGCCCTTTGATCTGAATTTTATCTATACCTTTTTTCTTTTTTTTTTACCCGAGCTATATCACCTTTTCACAGGTGGCCATAGCATGATAAGGAGTATGATAAGCAATACGATTTCTTGAGTAGTGACGACACCGACCTTCCAGTTGATGTGTCACAGCTTAATATCTCTATCAACTGCTTTAATTTCTTCCAGTATTATGTGCATTCATCTGAAAGTAACTCACAAAGTTTGATGAATAAACAATGTTTATATTTTTCCCTTGGGTTTTTCTTACTGGAATATACTTTCGCTCATGAAAATGGTAAATAAAGGCATTCACTGATTAAATATGGTCTAAATACCTTTCTATTTAGTGAACAGCGAAAGAAGCTCTTTTGTATATATAAAAAAGGTAGGCTGTTTATTTTATGAAGCTTTTATTAAGAATGTATACAGTACACTAATATTTTCGAGTGTGATTCTCAAATTAAATAAGCATCTGAAACGGAAAGATTTACTTTGTTTGTCAGTTGTACGTAATTTTGGCTAGATGTGATTAAAATTTCATATTTGCAATTTCCGTATTCTGATAGCTAAATAAATTCAAAAGAAATTTATTTAGAGGAATAAATTTCTCTCTATATATCCGTAAATATAACTCCGTATAGCTATATGAAAATAAACGAAATTTAGTACTTGGAATACAATTCAAAAGATGTTCGTGTGTTCTATTTCAGTTCTGGTCAGAACAGATTTTATTAGTAAAACATTACGAAGTGACAGCAACAATTCTACAGTTGGTGGATGTTAAGAGCATTTGGGATTCCTAATATTTGTCAAGTCGTTTCAATTTTGATTTTAAGCTGACTATTTGTATCTGGATGCCAGCCTTCAAATTCTTTGAATATTGCATCTTAATGACATATATTCCCATTTTAAAAAACGTAGTATTGTACAAGTTTGGATTTTTGAGTAAAAATGAACACTTTATAATAGAAGCAAAGATGCAGATGCAGATTGAGATAGATGAGTTACCGCAGATCGACAAAGCGATCAGTGCTGTTGATCGACTTGGTGTTGGTTGTGCTTAACGACTTGGGGGCATTAATGTGTCTATCTTTATGAAAACAAAAGTCAAAGAGCGAGAATGGGTGTGTGTGTGTGTAAGGAGTGCGTGGAGGGGGGGGGGTCGCTAGTCAGGAATCGTGGATAGTTCATTATTGCGGTTTGGATTCTGGTTCGTTTAGGTATACTTCATCTACAAGGGTGGTCTGAAAAGTTCTCGGCCTAAAAATGAAAAACGAATTTATAATTTTGAAATTATTTTTATTTTTCAACATAATCTGCCTTAAGACTAATACATTCATTCCAGCGCCATTATCCCGTCCCTGTAGTGGTTCTCAGTAAGATCTGCAAAATACCCCTCTACAGCTGCAATCACTCTTGATTCGAAGAAAAACACTGACCAGCGAGGAAGAGTTTGAGTTTTGGGAAGAGATAGAAGTCAGAGGGAGCCAAATCTGGGAAATAGGGTGAATGTTCCAACAAATCATAGTGCAGATCGCTTAATTTTCCCATTGTCAAAACACTTTTGGGGGCAGGTGCATCGTCCTGATGAAAGATGATTTTTTTCTTCTGCAAACCGGTATTTTCTCATTAATTATTTCGTCTAGTCTGGTTAAAATATGGGAATAATATTCTCTGGTTATTGTTTTACCCTTTTCAAGATAATTAATAAAAAAATGCCTTTGACATCCCAAAACACTGATGCCATGATCTTTCCTGCTGATGGAACCGACTTTGTGTTCTTTGGCGCTGAACAACCGGCTTCTGTCGACTGTTTTGATTCTGGTGTGTAATGATGAATCCAAGTCTCATTCGTAGTAATAATACATCGACGCACCAAATCAGTTTTATTGTTGTTAAAACGCACCAAGCACTGTTCAGAGATTTTCATGCGAGTGCGGTTTTGATCTGCTGTGAGCAAGCTAGAATCCAAACAGCACCATCTTGCGCAAAGCTTTTTCATTTGCAACACTTCATGCAAAATATATCTCGCACGTTCTTTTGAAATGCCTCTAGTCTCAGCGCTTTCACGCACTTTGACTAGCCGGTCATCCAATACCATATCATGCACTTGATCAATGATTTCTGGTGTTGTTTCACTTTTTGGCCGTCCTTCACGTGGATCATCTTCAACTCTGGTACGGCCACGTTATAACCGGCAGCCCAATTCTTAATTGTCGAAAACGAAGGAGAAGAGTGCCCATAAACTTTTATGAACTTCGAATGAATTTCGTTTGGCATTAAACCTTCTTTTACAAAGAATTTTATAACCGCACGATACTCAATTTTATCCATTTCAAGGGATACAGACAACACTTTTGCTTCAGACAGCTGTATAAAACACACTACTTGATAGAATGACTTGCAAGTTCACAAGGATGCTCATGACAGATGTACCAACTTAGAAAAAAATCTTGTCGATATTTTTGCCATCTATGATCGAGGCCGAGAACGTTTCAGATCAGACCACCCTCTTCTATGAATTACTGTATGTTGTTATTATTAATGGTTTTGTTTTTTTAAAAATTTTAGATTAACTAAACAGTAATAAGACTGAAGGGAACAACGGAGTGAGCATAAAGTATGATAAGAATAACACAATTTGGACAAATATTAAAAATGACTTCTTTATATTACAAAAAATATCCTTTTATGAAGAATCATGAAAGAGTTAAAAAGCATCAATTATATCATTTAAAAAAAAAACTAGTTTATCAGTTTTCTCAAAAATACTTTAAATTATGAAACATTTTCGTTTTTCAAATTCTAAGCTTATTCTGGAAAAACTATGAATATCCTAAAAAAAAGGAGTGGACAAACTATATTAGTAGGAAAAATGTGCACTGTATGAAGTAGTGGAAGAGGCAGATGATTATATCCCCTTCTCCCACACGGCTTCACTCATACCTCGAATATAGGAGTATATAGTATAGAAGTATATAGTATAAAGAATAGAGTAAAGAAGGAGTATAGTTGAATAACAGTGTAAGTCCATGGGATTAGCATTTAGATCCAAAAATAAGATAAAGTCTGAAATATTGAAAAAGACATCAATTTTTATTATAATAAGTTGCACCTTAAGAGAATATCAACTCATTAAAAAATTGAGTACGTTAATATTTAGTCCTGGGTAGTATTTTATTTCTGATTTAATAGAAATAAAATAGTCCTGGTTATTATTGCTCTAAGTAATAACATCCCACTTTCACGAACCGGTTCTCCTTCAGCGGATCTGAAGGAGAACCTAATCTATGTGGATGATATAAATATACTTTTCTCCTCGGGCGGGATGCTAAGATTAAAGAGGGACATGTGATCTAAAATAGTGAGACTGCAGATGATATAGTAAAAATAAAGTGAAAATAAATGCTAATAAATAAATACCATTTTTTTGAAATTAGATTATAAGATCAAAGATAATAAGATTACTCTACGATTCAAACTATAAACATTCTAGAGCAAAACCACTAAAAGAAATCACTAACCTAATTTTAATTTTAACCTAATTTTACAAAATTAGGTTAACTGAAGCCATATGGCTCGTATACTAACCTCTTGATTATGTATTTAGGTGAGGAAAAGGATGTCTCGAATTATACATAAAAACATGCAAAAAACAAATAAGAAATAAAATATTACTGAAGTCAACAATTATTGCTCTAAGTAATAACATCCCAGTTGCACCATCTCAAGTGCAACTATGTATCAAACAAACAAAGAAAAAAAGATAGATATAATTAGTTATTATCCATTACTCTAAATTATTCAATAATCATACATATCCGTCAACTTATTTCACAAAAGGACTTTAAAAATCCGTGATTATTGAATTGCAACTGAATTTCGCTTTTATAGAAAATAATTAAGCATGCACCCACGCTAAAAACGGACATTTTTAAAGTGATGTTCGTAATCATTAATATATCTGACTAGTCTGAAATACATCCGGTTTTGAAGATTACCGTAAATTGGTACTAAACCTTAAAAGTATAAGTAACATGTCTTATTAAGCCTTATTTGCTGTAAGAAGCATACAATCGTTTCACACATCTACGGATGTACTGCTAACAATGTAGTTTAAAAGCTTAAGAAATACACTCAAATGCGTTTCTTCTAGAGGAAGTCGACTGAAGCTGTCTGGGGAACACTAACTGTTGGAAGTATTATGATGAAACTTGTTATATTTATATTTCAGAATATAAAAAAGTGACAACATTTAATTTGTAATTGGCTACTATCAGGATCCAAATGGCACTGCGTCACCAACAATCAAACCTACACTAATGACCAGAAACAGAGCAAATTACAAATTTCATATGACAAATCATCTAAAGCAAATGGATCAATAGTGAAAGAAGTGCCTATAAACGCACGCACCATACGCTGATCTTTAAAGTACAGAGAGAAATCTTGTGCTATGCAGATATTCCATTCAGATGGATTAAAGAGTGATAGGTAATCTAAATTAATGAGACTGCAGATGATATAGTAAAAATAAAGTGAAAATAATTGCTAATAAATAATTACCATTTTCTCGAAATTAGACTATAAGATCAAAGATAATAAGATTACTCTAAGATTCGAACTATAAACATTCTAGAGCCATCTCTATACTTGTGATGTAAAAATTTCCATGTTTAGAGTGTATGTGCACATTATACCCTTCGTGTGGGTTTCAAAAAAACTTCAGGCGTTCCGCATATTAGAGACTTCAAGTGGCTTGAAAAAGTTTCGTGTTTGATCCCTAAAGCAGGGTTTCCGAATTGTGTAAAAATAATCAATAATACAAATATATATTTTAAAAAAAGAAAAGAAAATATCCTTAGACTATATGGCACTAATATGTTATAGGTTTACGATTTACAATCTTTCGTGGGTGGGAGTAATATTAAAAAATAAATAAATAAAAACGAAGTATCTAAAGATTTTTCGCGAACGTAGGGAAAGAGATTTTCGAACGACGATAAATTAACTGATCTGATATGGAAGTGGGGGATATTCCTTCCCAAAAACGGATTTTTCAATCCTGCCAACACAGAAACTGACTAGAAGAGCATGTCCATTATTCCAATAAATAAAATGCAGACTATGGTAATCAAGAACACTTAGCAGGTCATGGGTATTAAAAGGTCCAAATAAGAAGCGTTTATATAAAGTTTTTGATTTAAATATGTATTTCAATAAAATTTAATCTTAAGGACAAATCAGTCTCGTCTCTCTTGTATATAAAAGTGTGAGTGTATCAGTCTCTGGCCACTCGTTCGACTTCAAATAAGAATATCCAGGTATTTTTTATATTCAATATTACAGGGAAACGTTTGGTCTCCTAGTTGTAGATGAAAAAAACGATCTGTACTAGACAATGATACATTAAGCGGGAGTCTGTATAATGTATAACGAAAGCATTGAGATTCGTTGTTGAAGCTTTCATGCCAAATACTATGACTACTCTTATTGCAAAAATCATTATGGAAAATCGACTTGCTGTAATTGTGGTTCTATGCTGTATGCCACTTTTATTCAGAGCTATTTAAATGGACACAGCCTATCAATGTTTGAAGCACTAGATCCAATTAATAATCAAACTTGGAGAACTAATATAGCAAAAAAAAAGCGTCATATTGTTTCTTCTTATCCTTCAGACATTTCTATATCTCACATCGTTCAACAAAATTCAACCAGCTAAATCTTTAATATAGTTGTCTCTTCTGCTGTTCAGCATCTTGTGAGAAATTCAGCTTAATAAGATAAATATGAAGAAAAAATTGTAAAATAGATTGCGTCTTTAGTAAACATCTCTAAAGTTAGCATGATTGAACCGATTTTCGACCAACTTTGGTATGCAGCAACTACATTTCTGCCGAATCACAGCCGAAGCACCTAAGGCTACAAGGCCAGTGTGTTATGTATTAATTACATACGTTCGGACTTTTCATGTATCAAACCAAATAACCGGGTCCTGAACACACGAAATTAACAGTAATAAGTTAACATACTTGCTTCTTAGCTTTGCTGGTCGAAGCAGTAATTCGAACCAACCAAACAAAATCCTACGGATATTCTCGAGCCGTTTTTGCCTGTTTATTCTAGAGTTTATTCTAAGTCATCTTCGACTGAAAAGCTTTTATAAAGGTACACACGTCCTTTAAGTTGTAGTTTCATTTTAGCGAACGAAAAAGAGTGGGGAACCAAATTTGTTTCGATGGTGCAGGAACACAGCCACGTTGTTCATGATCAAAAACTGGTGTACAGACAACAGAATGAACGACTAGACATTATAGTAGTGAAGAAATAACCAGCTGTGTGTGTACAGTTTTCGTTAAACATCTAAATAATACTTTAGCTTTAGTGTTCTTAAATGTTTTCAGAAATTCGACCTGCAGTTCGTCTGATTTACCGATGCACAGCTCTTTAACAGCAATTTTCATTTCCTTGATGTTCTACAGCAGGGTTGTCCAAAACACAGTCCGCGGTGCGATTTTGTGCGGCCCACCTGTGGGTTTCAAGAGCGAAAAAATAAAATAACAATTTGAATCGAATGCATATTAGATATTTTAATTCATTCACTAATCGATAATCTCGATGTTGGTAATTTTATCTGGTATTTTTACATCACTATACACCCACCTGTTTTTTAAATATTAGATTTGTTTCAACGTGCATGCTCCCTGCACTCACAGGAACGTGAGCGCGCGATTAGTGCGCAATGTGTCGCTGCTGATCACCAAATTACTTTGCGATATCTTTGCGAAAGCACTTTTTCATCGATGAAATTCATTAAATCAAAGTACAGATGTTCATTGACAAATAATTCTCTTGCAAATTTACTGTGATTCGCAACTATAAACATCGAAACTGATATAGGTACTTTCAGTGGCGCACTCAGGATTTAATCGTGGGGGGGGGGGATGAGCACTCAAGATTTAATCCTGGGTAGTTCAATAGACGATTTGAGAATAGACACTACGCATTGCATACGACCTATGACTGAACATCTGCAGTGATCGCCAATAGATGACACCAGTGATCTCCTCTGGCCAAGCTCGGGCAAACGAAGTAGTGCTCGGTTCGCCCAAGGACTTCTTTGCTCGCCTTATGTTCACAGCGGCCATGATTCCCGAGAGTTATAGGGTACTTATGTGATAGTTAATTCATAAGTGGTATAGAAATAGAAGACACGACACAACATAAATTTAAAAAAAAATGAATTTTAATTAGGAAAAGATTTTTGGAAAATTTTCTAGTGTTTTTTTCCTTTTTCTTTTTTTTTGGGGGAGGGGAGGGGAAGGGCCCCTTGTCCCCCCTGGGTGCGCCACTGGATACTTTAGTAAACGAAGCCGAACTACTGCAGAGCTCTCGCTAAAATTAAATAAAGAATTATGTTTCTTGTCTACTGTTCCAATAAAAACTTTTATAAACACCATGACTTTTCTTTCTTACGAAATTTTCGAAGTGCTTGCTAAACCTAACTAACGGTAGGACTCTCAAAGTAATTTAATATATGTACTGTATTTATTATTATGGATGCGGCCCTTGGATTACCTAAGGTTGGATCTGCCTAACTTTCTTTCGATCCGTTGATAATAGTTTTCCTGATGATTATTTGCAACATTCCAAGCATGTCTCTCTCAATAATTAATTAATTAATTAATAATTATTATTTATTAAGTATTATTTAATTAATTAATTAATTAATTAATTAATCAGTAAATCTTTTTATCTGCAAAGAATGCTATGGGCGTTTCACCAGCATAACGAACAGACCTGTGGGAACATTCATTTTATCGACACAATACGCTGTTACATGGCCCTGGCTGCTTTGAGTAATTTAGAAACTATCGATAATCTGAGCATTGTTTAAGCATATATAAACATAAAAGAATGAAAATTATTATAACTGCTTTCAGTGGCGCACTCAGGATTTAATCTTGGGGGGACCGAGTTGAGTAGACGATTTGAGAATACACATTACGCATCGCATAGGACCTATGACTGAGCATCTGCAATGATCTATTCTATTCATAAGTAGTACAGAAATACAAGACACAACACAACATAAATAAATAAAAAAAGAATTTTAATTAAGAAAATATTTTTGGAAAATTTTTCTTTGGGGATGCCAGGGCCCCTTCTCCCCTATCTGTTTGCGCCACTGACAGCTTTCAAACTGGTGAGTTTGTATAATTTTCGAAATGAAAGACTGGTGTGGAACCTCTAACACATTAGTACTGTGAATAGCCGAATACCTTAAGGATTAGATCAGTTGTCTCAAAGCTTTTTGAGCACACAGAGACCGGAAAAGTAATCGGAAGACGTACCATTCCTATCCAAATTAGGTGGAAGAGGAAGGTGACGGAATATACAGGGTGTTCGGGATAAATTTGACAGTTTCGTAAGGAAAAAGAAAATCTTCTTTGTATCTATTAAATTTAATGAATTGACAAAAAAACATTACAGGCAGAGTTAATTACAATACTATCAACAAGATTTACTCAAAATAACCACCATTAGCATCGATCACAGCTTCAATTCTGCTTCGGAACCTCGAACAAGCTGATGCTACAGTCTCCCTGGGAAGGGCCGCAAAAACTGTTTTAATTTTATCCATTAACTGGGCTTTTGTATTACTGGAAGTGCGATTGGTGTCTTTTTCAACTGCGCCCCATACAAAATAATCCATGGGGTTAAGGTCTGGGGAGTTTGAAGGCCAAACATTTGGACTGGTGAAGTCGTAGAAATTTTCAGACAACCATTTTTGACTTTTCCCAGAGGTGTGGCAAGGGGCCGAATCCTGCTGCCATACACACGGCCTACCATTGGCTACCCTTATTATCCAGGGCTTGACTACAGTTAGCAACTCCACGAACAAAGCCCGAATTCCAATGCCAGGGTTCTTCAACACCTGTTCCTGCAGATTTGCGAGGAATTCTGCTGTACGAACGCAATCAGATCGTCTGCTAGGGATCTTTCTTCTTGCTACATCCTCGTAGTCACCATTGCAAGTCTCTAGTTCATGCCTGATTGTTTTTACTGTATTCAGGGAGCATTGGGCAGCAGTCGTAATATCCTTATTTTGATGGCGGGCACGAATCATCATGATACAAGTTATTCTCTTCCATGATTCAGGTGGGTTCCAGCTATCCATCCTTTCTGACATCTTGTATATGAATGAAGAAGGGTCCAAACTTTTAAATGAAGAGAAGTGTGTGTTAATACATGTAACTTACGGAAAAATATAATTAATTATAAATATGTCAAATTTATCCCGAACACCCTGTATATATATAAATATTCCAATAATGAGCACAACTGAAATATCTCCATTTTTAAAGTTCAAGAGTGGTGCTGATGACGAAGATGAATTTTGGAACCATCCGTTAATACACAAAATGGATGGAAATGTGAAGCGAATCTAAGAACTTGTTCTTGAAAATATGCGTGACCCTTAGTAAGTGAGATGACTAGTTGGGAAATGCATTTGGATCGTGTCAATATATGTTGACACAAGCTTTCAGCATGCGTCGGACTGCAGCAAAAATTCTACAGAAATAATTTAAGCAAATTGCTTGGATTATTTCTGTTGACTTTGTATGTTACGCATGACAAGTTGTCTAGGTGGACGTGCAAAATATTAATTCCAAATAACTAAAATATCATTAGGAGTATTAACGTTACAAAAATCACTCAAACAGCGATAAGAAAATATTTAGCTGATTCACAGTTCTTGTTTGAATTACATGCAGTAAAACAGTACCAAAATAAATATGTGATATTAAGGAACAGCCAGATTTTTCATCAAGAACTTTGTAGTAACTAAATCATATGATATAGAACAATATGGAATTTTGCTAATTCGTAAGGAAATCACGCCAACAAAAGAAGAATATTATGCTATATCAAGACAATATGTTTCAACTTATAATTGCAAAGCGGTGCAATTTATTTCTTAAACATCTTGGCATATATATAAAGCATAGTTTCAGAACTGTGCTTTATATATATGCCAAGTATATCGAGCATATCGTATATCGAGATCATCAATAGCTCATATGATGCAATGAAAATAAAATTTATTCAGATACTATCAACAAGCGAAGTCTCAAGTAAATGAAGCATACTAGATCACTGGCACAACGACAAAGTGCATTTCACAGTAGAGGTTATTATCAGCTGCTAGATAAGATTTCTAGCACCTGCTAGAGTCACAGAAATCTATAGTTGAATAACAGCGTAAGCCATGGGATTAGCATTTAGATCCAAAAATAAGATAAAGTCTGAAATATTGAAAAAGGCATCAATTTTTATTATATTTTGGTTTTAATGAAAAAAAAAAACTTTCTGGCCGGATGGATGCACAGCAGGATCAATTAAACCTAACCATGATAGCGGGCAAGGAGATAGTTTCAAGCTCTAAATTTAAATACAGAAATTAATTTATTTTTCCTATCAAATGTTCACCTGCATTTAAAACATTACTACACACACACACACACACACACATATATATATATATGTGTGTGTGTGTGTGTGTGTGTGTGTGTGTGATTATATATATATATATATATATATATATATATATATATATATATATACGGTTAACACACATAGTTTTTAACATACATACAGTTACTGGAGCGTAAGTGATGTGTTATAAACTGTTGCACAACTCGAGCACATTGAGTTCACCAATGCGAAAGAGGACCTGTTTCAATATGGTGACCGTTCTCGTGGACCAGAAATTGCATCTTGTACATAGCATTTTCAATATATATATATGTGGGGGGGCGGGGGAATTTTTTACCTTGGGTGTAATGTACGTTAATGATACCAAACAATGCCAAGACATGGACAGAAGGATTCTGTAAAAAGAAATAGTTCAAAAAGTAGCTAATAGGGGAAACCTGGGCTGTACAATATAAATAAAAGCGTTGAAATGGACAAACAAATGAATAACAAAGACTAAACTGAAATGATAATACAACAGTAAAACATTTACTGACAATTTAATTTAGCACCGTAATTACGGAATTACAGTTACTGGAGCATAAGTGATGTCATAAACTGTTGCACAACTCGAGCACATTGAGTTCACCAATGCGAAAGAGGACCTGTTTCAATATGGTGACCGTTCTCGTGGACCAGAAATTGCATCCTGTACATAGCATTTTCAATAGCAGAATGTAACATGTCTGAAGGAATGTTCATCACAGTCGGTAATACGTTGTCCTAAATTTATGGCTGCCAAGTTCGAGACACCGCCAAGATAGAAGTTGCCCTTCAGGTAACCCCACAACCAAAACGCGCATGGAGTAATATCAGGTGAACGAGGTGGTCATACAACCGGAAAGAAGCGACTAATCACTCTTTCTTCTGTGAAGTGCTTCCATAGAAGCTGCTGTATCGATCATGCAATGTGGGGATGTGCATCATGCATAAAAATGGTCTCATGCAGACATTGCCGTTGCTGAAGTTGTGGAATGACGAAACTGTTCAGCATATCGCGATATTTCCGTGCGGTAATAGAACAAGTTACTAGTCCTGTCGGAGTGATGTCCTCAAAAAAGAATGACCTTGTTATAAAATTTGCTGTGAATCCACACCAAACGATAATTTTCGGTGAATGTAATCGAAGTTCCTGGAGCGCACGGGGTGATTCGGGATAAAATGTAATAATTTTGCGCAAGACTTTCCATACCATGGAATAAGGCATATCTAATTGTCACACTACTACACAGACGACGCTGCTACTACCAGCAACATTTTCGTGTGATCTGTCGACAATCGTACACTATACATGTAGTGTACGTAGGTTCGTACTTTGTACGTATTTGTACATTTTTACGTATTTGTTCGTATTTCTACGTAGGTTACCTACTCACTGATGAGTAGGGAACCTACGTGAACTTACATGAAAAGAACACACAGTTTATCATATGATTTTTATATTATGTGAAATACGAGTATTTATTGGATATGATATTTATAAAAAGATATAACATTTAGTCAGAGGAAAATTGCTAGTAGCAAACAAATTAATATTACAACATCTTAACATCGCTCCTAAATGATGTACTAACAAAATGCATCAACTTCCGGCTGACAAAGTTAGCATAAGAATGATGATGAATAAAAAAAATAGCTATCTCGAATGACACTAAATTCTGCTGTATATTAGAGGAATACTACTTCGAAAGTTTGCAGCAAAACCAATAAATTAATGAACAATATTCTGAAATGGTTTGATGATAAACTAACGACGCTTTATTGAACATTTAGAATGTTCCCTTATTTCCAACTGCGGACACATCTACATTTATACGTATACAAACTTAAAAATTATTGCTTACAGTAGCTACAGAACCAAACATGAGCAATAGATATTTATTACTCCAAAACAAGTGTAAGTAACATTTTCGCAATCTAGCAAGCAATAATCAAATCATTTAGAACACAATTATTCAGAGAGATGAAATCCTTCTACTACTCTTTGAAGGCTTATTTCCTGTGGATGGAGTTATACATATTAGACACTGGCTACAAATATGAATAATATGAATGTCCCGCATTTTTTCATAGTACCAAAAAATTGGTTAACATATATCGATGCCATTAAATCTAGGTTACACTTAAAAATAATAAACTTTTTCTTATTTATTTTTGTGATAATTATATTCATTATCTACATCTGGAAATTTATAAACTATTAGTGCCATGGGTTGGCTAAGGCATAACCTAAGAATCTTGTTCTAGAAACCCAGCGTGAATTTTTTTTCGCTTCCGCCTCCAATTAATAATGAAATGGTTTTTCAGTAGGTTTTTCATAAATTTTCGCAAGCAACTATGCTGTAGTGGATTCTAATTCACAGTCTGTTGATTTCAATGCGCATACGGAACCTAATCAGTCACCGAGACTTGATGACAGTAATTAACTCCCAATTGGAAATAGTATATATTATATTATGTATATATTATATTAGTATATAATATATTATGGAATTGAAAAAAGGCAACAGTCTCCAATTTTTGCATGACACCGTAACCTATATCTCTCTTTATATGGAGGGATACCAAACAGATATACCATAATTACATTACAAACGTGATTCAATTCACGCTTCTAAAAATAAAGCGGAAGCGATCAAGAGTTGAACTAATGTTATACTGAAAACAAATTGCATATACTGCGTTGATTTTAAATTAGTGCAGAAGAAAACGGCTGTGTTGAATACCCTTCAATAAAGATGTATTGATCAAACAAGATTTTTCCTGATTAGCACAAAATGACTTGTTTGTTTCGAATTCACACAGATACGAGTATTATTAAAATATACTCTTAGTCGTCAGTGCGCTGTTTCTTGCAACAAACATATCGTCCTAATTTTCATAGAACGAATTATCTGTTTTCAAAGAGGATAGTCGTGGCATCTCAAAGGCAGAATTATCCGATCTCGCCTGAAACTGGATAATTTTACCAGAGCTGTGAAGTCCTTAAAACGCTCCTCTCATTCTTAATGGTATCGAACGTAAACCTTTCTTTAGTAAGCAATGGGTCGCATTTTTGTTCTTCCAAATACATAAGAAAATCATCTCTATCATCTTGCAGAGAACGATCATCCTGCTGAAGACAGGATGGTAGCTTTGTGAATCATAAAGAAATCACAGCGGGACTGCATTCATCTTACAAACTAATTAAGCTTAATTCCAAAATTTACATCAAGTCTAATTCATATCAGGTAAAATATTACCCTAAAGAAAGGTACTTACAGGAAATGGTGACGATGTGATAACGGTTTTGTGGAATAGCATCATCATCATTTTCCTATATGCACGCTCAAGGGATGTCCAGACTATTATGACAGCACTACATGATTAAGTTTACATTATTATTAATCTCATATCAACAATTTTCCTGCAAATTAGTCTATTACTTGCCAGCACTCCAATATTGTCATAGCTAACATTTCGTTCTTCTAATGCACTTTTGACTAAACTAATCCACCTAGACCTTAGACTTTCTCTCGGTCTTTTTCCTGCCATCTTGGCATCAAACATCTGTTTTGTTAACCTTTCTTCCCCATTCTGTTTAAATGGTACTACCTTAGATTAGCCCTGCTCACACATTCTTGAATGCTAACAATCTCAAGTTCCTTCCTAACGTCTTCATTTTTCATATGATTTTGCCATTGATGCCATTTGTTCAGACCCTTAATTTTCTAAGAACTCTCATACCTGTGGTCTTAATCACTGATCAATGATTTATTTCTAACCCAACTCTCCGATGCATAACTTGAAACTGGTTTGAACACTGTCTTCTATACTGCTAGTTTGGTCTTTTGGCTAATTGCTCTCTTATTCCATATAAATTTATCCAACTAGCTCTCCACCATACCAACTGCTTATTCTACTGTCTATTTCCATATTTAGCGTGTCATCTTCATTAAAATCTGTTTGCCTAAATAGCTGCAATATTTTACTTATTGTATAGGCTCTCCATTCAGAATGCAGTTGACATTTTCCATGTTCCTGCCTATTTTCATTGTTTTAGTCTATGAAATTTAGTGGAATAACATGAGTGCTGTTTTCAAATATAAAAAGACGAATACTTTTCTTTTCTTCAGTATCTTATACTGTTTACAAAACTGTGCAAAATATTGAATTCAGCTATCACTTTTGAGGAAGAGAGAAAAATTACTACACTCATGCATTATATCAGTTAGCAAGGTTCGAGTGTGTCCTTCCTTTATAATTATATACTTCTACAGACAATTCAAGAAACTATAACGCTTAGACACAAAGAAACAAAATAAGAAAGGAAAAAAAAGAAGAGCTTTGATTAATTTGGACGCTTGTCTCTTTAATAAGAGCAAATGTGGGACTTACAATTATACCCAACAATTAAATGGAAATTATAACTAGACGCTACCACGCACTCACGAGCGAAAGTGTTAGCAGTTATTATATTTTTTTCTAGTTTCACGTATGAGAGACAATTGCCAAATTTTTTATTTAAATTATCCTTTAATGTATTTTCTAATAAAGCATCACCGAAAATACCAGACATTTTGGCATTGAGTATTTGCATGAACACAAGACAGTTCATAATCCGGATTTTTCTCCTCAGGAAAGAGCGATACAAACATCTCACATTATTAAATATTATAGTTAATATTATAATATTTGCCAGTAAGTTCTTGTGTAGCCTTGTAAAATGGACTCGACCATTGTAGACAATTCGAATTCAATTCGAATGTCCAATTAGAGGAATTTCATTTTCCGGAAAATTGCTTACAAATCTTCCAGAAACTCAGATTTTAATCTTACAAATCAGAAAAAAAATTACTGTATAACTCGCTGTTTCAGACAAAAATACGTTAGGATACGTTAATATATGTTAATATGCGTATACAAAACGATACGTTAGGAACACGGAATCGTGATAGATCTGAAATTATTGTTTCTCCAATTCTTCAAATCCACTAGTAATTTCCAAACGAAACTTCCTTCCGCTGCCTTTCGGGAACAAAAAAAGGTTCATTGAATTTTGGGTTTCATTCCAAAATTAACAAAAACTCGTATCCTTTCGTTCAAAAGTTGATTTCTAATCTCATACTTATATAACAATTTCATGAATTAATTGTATGTATGTATGTATGTATATATATATGTTTATACATTACAATGAATTTTTATTTATTTTTTTATGATTTTTTTTTCAGGCGCAATTTGTCCTTATCAATGATTTCACAAAAAGGCATGCTTTATGTAGTGGCAGCTTCTTGTTTATATGTGATGTTTCTCGTGATGTATTATTCTGGCAACCGTTTTATCTATAATGCAGGGAAATACACAATTATTAAAAACATCACGAATGCGTTACAAGACGATACAAATAACTTTGAATCACATAATAATGAGATTCAGTGGACTGTTGATAACAGATGGGAAGCATTAGGTGACAAAATAGCTGTATACTCAGCTTATTGGAATCAACAAAGGAACGATAAAAAATCGGCTATATTTGTACTAGGAATTGTAAATAATAACAAGATAGCGCAAATGAAAATCAGCTGTAAAATCATTTATAATGAAGAACAAGAAGACACCACCGTGATTTCGTCTGTTAATATTATTCCAGAACATAAAAGTTTAAAGTACAGAGCAGTCATTTTTGTGTGTGATTGTGATAGAGAACCATCAGCAGTAACTCTGCACATAGACGATTCTAATGAAACATCAATGTGGATACCGGTTGTGTCACTGATGGTTGATGAGAGTCCTCCCGACAGCATTGCCATATGCGTTCGTTCTATGTTTGGTAATTTTAATAATACTTTAGCAATTGCTGAATATGTTGCATTTTACAGCATTCTGGAAGTGGACCATTTCACCTTTTATGATTATCAGACCACGAATCATTCGAAGGAGTTCATAAAACAACTTCAGCAATTTTATTCAATTGATTTTCTTTCGTGGAATGTCCCCGATAACTTCTCCAAAGCTTGGGAAATAGGACAGTTAGCTAATATCAATGATTGCGTATACAGAAACATGCACAAGTTTAGCTATATTATTGTGTTAGACTGGGATGAGTTTATAGTTCCTAAAACACAGTTCACTTTAAAAAAGTTGCTCAAGCAGCTTCCTAAAACAACAAGCAAAGGAAAACAAATCGGAAGTTACATATTCAGACAATCATTTTTTTGTTTAGAATATCCACCGGATCCAAACGCTTTGCAGTTACCTGTTCCTTTATTAACTCAGGTACATACTTTAAGAGAAAACAAAATATGGCCACCTCTATCTAGATCAAAATATGTTATTAAACCATATTCCGTAATCCACGGAGGAATTCATTTCGTATGGCAGCATAAAAATAACTTTGAATCATATAATGTACCTACTAATATAGCTCTTCTTCATCATTACAGAAAAGGCGTATGCAGGACAAAGGGCAACTCAGGAATTTGGGAAGTAGAAGCAAGAAAATACAAAGATAGGTTACTTCAATCAGCTGCTATACATGCATGGCAAAATATGTCTACGAAGCAATGATGGCTATAATTCAGTAGTGCGTGTACCTTCTCTAAATGATATCTCTGAAAAAAGATAATGCTGGATGATTCCATTTAAGCTGCTAAAAACAAACTGTTGATAAATATATTGAACTCTCCACTTAGTGATGTAGGCAATTTTTATCTGATGAACTTCAACTTCGCTGTGATCTACATTTCGAGAAACCATATCATGTCATGTTTTTGTTAAGTACGGAAGATATTTTTATCTGAAGAAACTTTAACTTGTGAACTATTTCGAGAAATCTTATCATACCATGTTTTTGTTAGGTATGGAAGAAAAAAAAATTTTTATTTTTAAATAAATATATATCTTAATATAAACCAAAGTGCATATAAACATAAAAACAAAGATGCAAGAGAGACCCAGAGCTTCTCATTTAGCCATTTTCGCACATAGGTAAACCTCCAGTACGAGAGAAATACTCGGTCCGTCCCTACCAGTCAAATCAGTGTATTGCAAGATGACAGATCAAAGTTTCCTCGATATTCAATTCCATTGAGAAACAACTTTTCTATTTGCATGACTGCCATATTTTTGTCCATTGTGCAACATAGACAGCACACACTATGAGACTTTCCCTTACACCCCCCCCGCGTATTAAACCCTACCCTCTTCAGAACCAAATACACTGCTTGGAGAGAAGTCAATGGATACCACATGGGCAAGGTGCATCGTACCATGTAACGTCACATGTTTGTAGCTGGTAGAAATTGGGAACAGAAGGGAACTGATGGAATTTAAAAGCGACGTTGTGATAGGTCACCTTGTTGCAGGCCTATCTGTTTGGCAAATTATTGATAAATTGGGTTATCCCAGGTCGCCAATCAGTAATACCATACCGAAATGTAAGCGCAGAGAGTCAACTGCAAGTGCAATCAGCAGTCGACGACTCACCACACTCACCGAAAGTGATTATAGGGTGCTACGAAGGATAATATGTAAAAACAGCCATTTATCAGCCGACACGTTGAACGCAGAGTTCCGGGAATCGACTGGAACACGAATCTGTACAAAAACATTCAGAACCGAGGCTCAGAAAATTGCAGCATCGTCTTCAGTGGTGCAAAGAGCGTGTACAGTGAGACGTGAAAGCTTGGAAAACAGTGTTATGGAGCGACGAACCACGCTTCACCCTCTACCGAGCAGATGGACGGATGTGTATGGGTGTGGCAGGGTGAACCTCAACTATGAAATTCGGAGGTGGCGGTGTGATGGTATGGTCCTGTTTTTCCTAGTTTGTTCTCGGATCTCTGTTTGTGGTTGAACTCCGAGAGGTATCTGAACATTCTGGAGAATGCGACATTGCGATTCTTCCTGTTTTGTGGCATTTTCTAGGGAACTGACCATGGTCCCTTTCAGCAAGACAATGCACTGTGTCATAAGACTGCTGCCGTAACTGCGTGGTTTGTGGAAGTGAACGTCATCACACTTGACTGATCTCCACAGATCCCTAATCTCAATCCTAATGAACATCCGTGAGATGAACAGGAGCGTCGGTCGAGGTGAAGGGACATCCGCTGCACAACAATCCCGGACCTTATTACATGCCTACAGGAAGAATGATCCAAAATTTTCATTGATAGCTATCTTACGCTTACGGAACGTATTCCCCGTAGGATTTCTGCAGCGAAAGGAAGTCCTACATCTTATTAAGGTAGGTGCCATGGCTGCTTTTTCCTCTATGGTGTCTGTTGAATTCTTTCCAAGCAGTGTAATATTATACGAAACATTTCCAACTACCAGGCATAGTTATGACTATACAGGTGGAAGTTACATAAAATAGATAAACAAATAGCTATGGTCAACGCCCACAATCACATCTGGCGATATTAAAAGCCCTTCCATTTTTTTCATCCAAGAAACGTCTGGAAAAATAGCCAGACTTTTACTATGCCTTAGAATACATGTTTCATCGAATATCAAGTTGGCTTCCTTTATATGCTTGTCTAAGGATAAGCAAATTTAGTTTATTCATGTAGAGGCCTATAAAGTTCCCTAGTGTCGTATTCTAGCAAAGCAGATAGATTAACAAGGGTCGACCTAGATGAACACCCCGACTATATTCTTTACCAAGAATAAAACAGGTTTGCAAAGTATGTAGTTTCAATAAGTCACAGAGTTCATTAGAACAATACCAAATTTCTCTACAGAATCAATTTATTATCATTGAACTTATGAATCTGTTCTCTCTAAACATAAAGTGTATTAATATTTATTTATATTTATATATGATTATTTAGAGCAATGTTTCTATAACTTCAGTAAAATAAATGTTTCCCATGTATTAATATGTTAATAATAGGTAAACTAAATGAAATTTTGTCTGAATATTTTCTGATTCTGACAATACAACCGAACTCATGGGAAATAAAAAAATAAAAATAAACTATATAGCTGGTCCTTTTTCATCTTCATATAATCTGGAAATTATTTTTATTTCTGTATAATATGAATAACAACATTTTTTACTTTCAGCAGGAGTTCATCGTTCATCTTCACACTTGCAATGATTTCCTCGAAATCATTGCATGTTGGCATATTTCAGCTGAAATATGTCATCTCTTAAAATATTTCTATTTTATCTTATAATTAAAACAAAAGTACCTTTCCATGAGAAAGTCAGAGGAATTCGGAATAATAAAAACTGAGCATCATTACAAGAACACCGAATATACAAAAACTGACCTGTTTTCATGAACGTGAAGTGAAGAAAATTTAATAAAATCGACAATTTTGGTATTTTTTTTACAGCTGTCCGCTATTAATAACTGTGTCTGTGATATCATTTAACTGCTCGTATGAGGGTTTTTATCCAACTAAAATTTTATTAGTGGCCCGTTACGTTTGTAGGCATAGCCTATTACGATTTGAAACCGCGACCACTTCGAGGATAAGGTGGTTAGCCCTGTGCCTCCCGGTGTGTCTGTAGATGCGTGTGTTCACGGGACTGGTTTACCTGTTCTGGGGGACGAAAAACCCGAGTTTCCGGGTGATAAAAACCCACCTCCGTGTCAGACTGGCTAACTCACCTTTAGTCGAAAGAGACCAGATAAAGGTTCCTGACGTCTTGAACAGGAATCGAACCCAGGTCTTTCCGACCAAAGGGCTTCGTCCATACGGACTGAGCTACGGAGGCTCATCCAACTACCAAATCCCCTATATTTTCCCGATAGCATGAACTCCATATGTAATTATTTCTATTTTGATCCTATTAAAAATTAATGCTATACTGATCGATTTTTTGATACAGTATTATTACTAGTGTGTGTTGAAGATGAAAGACAGAACAGCTAGCCTTTAAAATATAAATGATTTAATACATTTGTGTTCTCATTAAATCATACTGAATAGTACTGAGTTTTCGTACTTTTGAAATTAAGTTGTCTTTCACATTTCCTGAACAATTTTTTTTCTTTACTGCACTTTAATGAACCGTTTGATCTGTGTCAATGAAATAAAATTCAAATATTTGCAGATCTATTTCCCAATAGGGTACTGACCTCCATTTGTGCAGTACAATTAATTCTTCTGGAAGAGTGGAATATTTTCACATTTTACAATAAGCGATGATACCTGAAGATAAGCAAATACTGCATTTTCAAGATTTAGCATTCAAGCAATTTCTCGCAATTTAGTTAGGAAAAAAATCAAGAGATTTTAACATATCATTTGTGTTTTCTTTTCAAGCTGTCGAAGTATGGTTGGTTACATACAGTTATTTGACAAAAAATGAATGCAAAATACACATTGAAGCCATTTCTTGTGCTTATCTTCCGGACATTACGAATTAGCTATTGGGGATGAAGTGGATCTTGCCATGGTTGGTTATGGCGTATGTGAATTATACATACGGGTGCGTATGTGTAATTCACATGATTTTCTCCATGTGATATTTCAAAATAAGTTTAACTATGGTTTTACAGGAGAGGCAGCAATTTACCATCAACTCCTTTTTGACTCATTTCCGTTAGTCTCAATTGACTGTTGTCCTCTCAGCTTGGGATTTATTTCACAGTAGGGATATTTACATATATTTTTAACACATTTATTATATTAGGTATTTTTTACAACACAAATAAATAATTATTTATTCTTATTTCAAACTGAATATTAAGTTTGGTACTATAATTTTCAACATAATTCCAAAGATTATACTTCAAAACCCGTATTTTTGTCACTGCTATTCTATTCTGTTAATTTCACAATGAAGTGCGACAGTTTATACTAAGATTTGGTATTGACACTTGTAATTTTTTTTCAAACTGATTGATTGTTTTTCTCCATTTTACTTTTAAAATTCAGTTTAACTACATATTCTAACCAGAATAACTGAGCAAAAAAATAAATACATAAATAAATTGTGTGTGAATTTACTGTGACTTCAAAAAAAAAAAATATATATATATATAGAGAGAGAGAGAGAGAGAGATATGGTCTTACTTAAATTTGTATAACACATCAATGACACCCAGTTGTTCATTTAAATTTACACATTTTATTTCAGCGAAATATTATTTACAAATTGTATTTACTGAATCTAACATACAGAAAATAAATAAAGTGAAGCATGCACTCTATTTTTTTGTTCCTAAATCTTCTTATTGTTAAATTTACGCTGTTGTTCAAAGGTTCCCATGGCTGTGGAATTATAATCATGTGGTTTTTGACAATGTGAATCTCATCTGAAAGTTTATTCATTTGTGATCGTGGGAATTTGTTACTGTCGTAAAATTAACTGTTACGTTTTTATTTTTTTTTTTAAACCAATACATATATTTTTGAGCATTGTTATAAGCACAGAATCTTTCGTTATGTTTCCAAAAGCATTTGGAAGTATATGGAGTTTTTTCACGTTTAGGGCAACCAGATCATTTAAATTAACAACAGGTCTGCCTATTAAATTGTTAATGTTTTTGATTTTTCTCTGGAGAGTAATATTTGATATCTGCATGTTGATTATATCATCCAATTTCTTAGTTTGTCCAGAGATAGTGAACCAATTTCCCAGTTCAGCTGATGACCATATTTTATTAACCAAGAATTCTGTTTTTTAACTCTTTCAGGTAATTCTTTCCAACTGCACAGTGATTTTGTCAAGGCATATTACAATAATTCCATCAGAAATACAAATTTCTTTAGGAAATATAGTCGAAGCCTTATTCAAACGAAATTGCACATCAATAATACCAATGATAAATAACTAAAACTTCGTATTTTTCACCCACTGTAGAATTTTCACAGTGGGTGAAAATTTTCCTTCATTATTTTTACATTACTTCATTTGGCACTATGAATAAATAGTTATTTATTATTATTTGCGACCAGAAATGAGATATCTTTAAGATAACACAAATGAAAAATCTACAGTAGGGGAAAAATAAATTCACACACAATTTATTAATTTATTTGTTTTTCTCAGTTATTCTGGTTAGAATATGTAGTTAAACTGAATTTTAAAAGTAAAATAGAGAAAAATAACTAATCAATTTGAAAAAAATATATAGAAACATCAAACTCCACATCGAGAGATGCGGATTATCCGGTCGCTGGCAGTTTGAGTTATACGCTCCCAACTGTGGGAAAAAAACATAGCATGACCCAAGTGTGAAATTAACAAAGAGTACCAAATGGAAATTTAAAGGAAGAAGCGTCTGTTAACTAGATTTTAGGGTTATTTACAGAAATTTCGTTCTTTCAACCTTTGTGTTTTGTGTTGTGGTTATAATTCAACTATTTTGGAATATCTATTGGCATTCAGAAGAGCCATTCTGGAGAGAATGTAAGTTAATCTAAATTATCATTAGAATTTTTCTAGACTATAAACGAAAGTTCTTGTAATCCATTAAAATCTCCGTTTATTTATTTAATTTTTTTAAAAAATACTGTTTGTTTTTCATTCAAAAAAGAACTCACTTTTATTTCTAAAATTCTCCCGCCATTCTTGACTCTAAACTAAGAATTCCCATACTAATCTACTGACAAAAAAAATGTATGTGTATGTGTGTGTGTGTGTTTGAGGGGGACACCAATGATAGTTTGTAATTAATTATTCAGAAAAGATCTAAATGTTGCCCCCATCTCGACTCTAAACTAAGAATTCCCATACTCAATAATAGGAATGAAATACCCCAAACCTATGTTGGAAAATTCGTACTGCCAACTATAGACAACCAAAAACAAAACATGACGTCAATCACAAATGTGTGTCACCACGATATCTTATCTCTAACCATCACCCACAAGACCATACGCGAACAAAAACACATTACATGATGTCACTGAGACATGTTCCCCAGAAATTTCCAAACTCATAATGTCATGATTCCTTATCTCTAACCATCACCCACAATGCCATTCGCAAACCAAATGCACAACAGGATGTCACTGACAGATGGGGGCCCCCCAGTGAAATTCCAAAAATTCCACACTCCATCTTATCTCTACCATCACCCACAATCCCATAGCAAACCATTTACTTATCTACATCTCATAACAACACACATCCATGACACTGATGTTGCTTTCCCCATTAACCCTACCCCTATTTGGTTTAAAGTGTCCCACCAATCATGGCACGAATTCTTATCCATTAATATATCTTCCTTTTCCATTCAAAACAATAACATCACTTATTTATAACTAACAAATTGCATCACTTATCTACATCTGATAACAACACACATCCAAGACACTGATGTCGTTTCCCCCATCGGTTAAACTGCCCCACCAATCACGACACAAAACCTTATCTCTAACCATCACCCACAATCCCATACCCGAACAAAACAAACGTGACCTCACACACATATGTTCCCCCAAAAAATTCCAAACATTCCAAATTCATGACGTCAAGCACTGCATCACACACAATGACGTCAATGATCTTATCAGCCAATGATATCACGATTCCTTATGTTATCTTGATCTTGTCACTAGTGGCCGGTATACTACTCACAATATTACACAAGCATATATATATATATATATATATAATCATACAAAAATGCTTTCTCTGAGCTTAGATTTCGCTTACTATTTATTTGCTTTTAAACTAGATTTAAAAATGAAGCATCGCATTTAAGTGCTCATATCTTAAAATTGTAATTTACTTTTTTTCAAAATTCATCACTGTGAACTCTTGTTCTGATTTGCTAAGAACAAAAGTGACTAATTATACAGTACATCAAAGCATACCGCCCTCTTGTTTACGTTTAAGCTTTTGCAGGATCTCTGCTACTTCTTTATTCAACTCAGCAGTAATTCAATGAACACTTCTGATAATTTTTTCTTTTAATGGTATTAAGAATTTTTGTTTTTACTAGTTTATGTCAGCGGTAATTTACTTTACTTATTTTTTAAGCATTGAAAGCAATATATATAAACAGGCGGTCCCTGGGTTAAGGATGACTCGGCTTACGGAATTCCATACTTAAGAACGGCTCCCAAGGCTCCCCATAAGGATAATTAATAATTAAATAATTAAATTAATAATTCGGGAACCAGTTTCTTCCGAGCGTGTAAACAAACCCGCATGGCGTAATCAGTTCGTTGGCGCAGCATTTTTACGCTCGCGGCTAGTTTCATTAGTCTCAAGGTTGATTTAATCATTTCAAAAATGAGGCAACTATGTAGCTGCAGCAACTGAATTTCCTGAAATGTTGAAGAAAATTATTGAAGAGGAGGTGTTATTTGCCACACAAATATTTAACGTAGATGAAAGTGAATTATTCTGGAAAAAATCCCTGAAAGAACTTACATCTCGAAAGAAGAAAAAAATGCACCAGGACATAAAGCAGCAAAGGACAGACTAAACTTATTGCTTGGGAATAATGCATCAGATTTTAAGCTGAAGTCTTTGCTTTACCGCTCCGAAAATCCAAGACTACTTCGTCGCATTATTAAAGCAGTTCTTCCCGTTATTTGGAAGTCAAATTTAAGGGCCTGCGTCACACTTGCCATGTTTGAAGATTGGTTCTTGAACTGTTTTATTCCTGCTCTGGAACATTATTGTTGGGAAAAGAAAATTCCCTTTAAAATTTTGCTTGTGCTGGGCAATGCTCCTGGACATCCAACATCTTTAGATAACCTTCACCCTAATGTAAAGGTCGTATTTTTACCACTCAACACTACATCATTACTACAGCCAAGGATCAGGGAGTCATTTCTGCATTTAAGGCATATTACTTACGGCCAGTGGCGACTCGTGGCTTGAAATCGTGGGGATGATGCAACTTCGAAATATACATACTGTAAGTACAGTGTATACGTGTTTGGATAAAATATCAAAATTATGGTAAAAATTTAAAAAAAAAATTAAACATGAAACAATATTGTTTATTATCGATAAAATTGTACAGTTTGGCATAATTCAAAATTAAAAATAAAATTCATTCCTTTAATTCTAATTAAAGGAATGGATTTACAATTTTTGGACATTACATTTAAATCCTTTAATTGTAATGTCCACATATTTAAAGAGACGGAGTAAACACGATAAGCACTACGAACACTCTACTACTGGCGCAAACTGCATATAAACAATAGTGGAACTGCGCGACGGACAGTGCCGCATTGCGCTAATAGCTCGCATCACACTATGACGTGCATATGCGTGCGCGCGTAGCAATATGACACTATTGCGTCCTTCTGCTAGCGTCCTTCGCCCTCATAAGTGCTACAAGATGGATTTTTATTATTTTTTATACAAAATAAGAGAATTGTATAGGATTGCTGACGATGAAATTAAATATTACAAGCAAATATAAATAAATTAATAAATATATTTAGATATCGAGAAAAATTGGGGATGCTGCATTTCCGCAGTGCCTATGCACGAGTCGCCCCTGCTATGGCGTACATTCCCGCAGGCAGTCAGGGCTTATGGAAGATGATATGATAGCCTCGAGAGAGTTCTGAAAGAATTATAACATCTATGATGCCATCAAAAACATTGTTGATTCTTGGGAGGAAGTGAAGCAATCGACAATTAAAGGGAGAGGGGGGGGTGTAACAATTTCGTCCTCAATTTTGTGATGATTTTCGTGGCTTCACAGAAGATATCGCTGAAGCCAGAAAAGCTGTGGTGGATAGTGGCAATGCACCGCAATTGTACAATGAAAATGATGTCATTGACTTACTAGAGTTCTATTCACAAGAATTAACCGATGAAGACCTTATGGAGATAGAGAAGCAACAGATAGAAACACAAGAACACGAAAATCAGAAGATTCAGAGCCAAGAAAGTTAAAGTTTACGACAAAAGAATTAGCTAAAGCTTTTTGTCTCATTGAAGCAGGATTTGCTAAGTTTGAGAAGCAAGATCCTAACATTGAGCGATTTACAAAGGTTCATCGTGCAGTTAGTGAGAACATCAGCTGCTGCTACAAGACCATTTATGATGAACAAAAGACTGTGCAAACTATCCTAGATACCTTTTCCAAGAAACCGACTTCAGTGGTAAGCTCCCCTCCAGCAACAGAATCAAATCCTGATTCTCCAGCATCTACTCCATCCTCTGCAGCAGCATCTTCATTATCATCTTCCGATTAATGTTAGCCTATCTTCTTGCCTCAAAAATGTCCCTTCCAGTAAGCGAGACACTGATGCAACATTAGGCGTGTGTTACCCTTTAATATTCTTTTTTTGAAAATTCTCCTATCTAAACTTTTTGTATGAGTTTGTTTTTATGTTCGGTTTGTTTGAATTAAAAGAAAGAGCACAATAGCATCTGTAACTTATTATTGCAACACATGGATATTATTATTATTATAGTATTATACTGTCCTAGCGGTTAGCCTAGTGGCTATGCGCTTCGCAACCATAAGCCTGAGAAAGGAGTGTCCTGGGTTCGATTTCCGTCGCCGACGTGAGGAGCTTAAGGATATTTCTCAGACATAGCCAAGTTAGCCGGTCTTGGGCGTGGAAAATAGGGTTTTTCCTCCCGCAATCAGGCAAACTGACCCGTGAACAAACGCAGCTACAGCCATAGAATATACCGGGAGGCTTAGGACTAGTTACCTTATCCTCGGGACGGGTATGATTTAGAATGGCTTAAGAATGGCTCTATAACAGGTCAGTAGGCTTAACACGTAGAAGGGAGAAGAGTATTACACTGTATTATTATTGCCACATATGAGCCATTATACTGGTAGTATTACTGTTATTATTATTATTATTATTATTATTATTATTATTATTATTACCGTATATGCGCTGTTAATCATGGATCCAAGTTACATACAAATCCGACCTAAAAAACGCTCTCAAGAACGTATTTCCCCCGTAACCGAGAGACTGTCTGTATATACAGTATGTAATGTGTGTGTGTGTGTGTGTGTCATAAAGGATTTACTCGGCTGAGAGACTTTTTAAAATAAAAAAAAAAGATTAAATGACTTAAAGGCAAGAGATTAAAGTAAAAAAAAATACTATTTAATTAAGTAGATTGCACGACTAGTTTCGTCTTCGAAACTAGTCGTCTTCGGGCAGAGGGAGCGGTCCTCCCCGGGAGGCACGTTGAACCGTTTTGAACTTTTGCAGTTAATTCTAAAATATAGTCTCGAGAACTCATTTCCAAATATTATAATACTACTGCGAATTTTCCTCACAATTGCTGTAAGTGTTGCTTGTTGTAAGAGGAGTTTTTCTAAATAAAACAGATTAAGAATTATAATGTGGTTTACTTTAATGCGGTTCATACTTTAATGCGGTTCATACTTTAATGTGGTTCAAACTCCTGTTGTTAATTTAAACGTGTCACAAAATGACTCTTCTTGTCACGCTGAAGACAGTGATATATAATTCATCGAAATCGGCCAAGTGAAACCCAAATTTTGAGTGTGCTGAGGGTTGAGCAGAGTTCACCGTGGTCACTAACGGGCACAGAACAAAGGACGTCGCCATCTTTACAGTTGTCCAAGGGAAGAAAGGTGAGCCATGAAGTGCAACAAGTGCCTGAAGGAATTATCGTCCGACGGAATCATATAACCTGCAGGAAATGCCTTAGGAATCTTCACTTTACATGTTCCGGAACCTCAGAAACAACATGGCAACGCAAATCCAATGCCAAGCGAGAGGAATAGAAATGTCTATACTGCAGAGAGAAAAAAGAAACGCCGCCACCCACGACTCAACTGATTACGCCCAAGGCAGAATCGGACAATGAACTGAACAGACAAGTAAATACCGGTGAGTCTTATAATTTGAGTTCCGTAAATTTATTACTAGAAAAAGGTTTAGAAAATATAAAAACCAGCTTGGTAGAGCGTGTCCAAGAACTATTTGATAAACAGAATAAGCAAATAACAAAAAAATTAACGAATATGAATTGTTAAATTTAATAATTCAAAAGTCCAAGAAGTCTTAACGGTAAAAGACATTAAAACCAGCATTAACGCACTAACTGACAGGCAGCAAAAATTGATGAAAGACACATCGGAACTCCATCAAGAATTTAATTCGCTGAAACTACAATACGAAGTTTTAAACCAACAACAATATAAACAAGACCTTGTCATAAACGGTCTTCCAGAAACTGAATCCACAAAAAATCTCAGAGACATAGTTTTAAAGTTAAGCCATACAATTGACATCTCCCTACAGCATAATGATATTCAGACCATAAATCGGATTCCCAGGAAGAACAAAAAATAAGGCTTGCCCCGACCCGCACCAGTAATAATCCGTCTGACAAACAAGGCTACAAGAGACAATCTCATAAAAGGCAGCAGACTGAAGAAACCAGTAGTCAAGGATTTAAATGCATCGCAAGACAATACGCCAATCTTTCTATCTGAGTATTTAACACCTTTCAATCAGAATCATTTAAACCAAGCAAGAAAAGAAAAAACAGAAAAAAGTATCAATTATTATGGATCAAAGACGGCAAAATATTCTTGAGAAAGTCACAGACTTCAAATTCTATACAAATAAAAAGCTCGGAAGATATAGATAGGTTGCCAGAGTGAAACAAAAGACTCCAACTTAGTTCAATAAGATCTCAACACAACAAAAACGAATGTGAATTATCAGATAGATGTAATTACACCAGAATACATCAGTAATTGTACTTTCGAATCGCTTGATGCATGGAAACAACACACAGTACAAGCGAGAGGTCTCTCAATCTTGCATATTAACATTAGAAGCATCTGAAAACATTGGTTATTGTTACAGGCTTATCTGAGGAATTACACTGATATTATTGATATATTGATTCTAACGGAAGTATCCATAACTAATGACGAAGCGACTGCTTTCCAAATTACAGGCTTCCAACAACAGGCCACTAGATCATGCCTCCAAACAAAAAGAGGGGATGGAATATTAATATTTATCAAACAAAAATTAATAGCAAAAGAAACGGCCTATCAGTTTGAGCATGCTGAAACTCTTTGCCTCGAAATCACTAATATCGCCAATAGACAGCGTTCCATAATACTAAATGCTATTTACAGGCCACTAAACCTAAACATGATAAAATTCTTGCACGAACTCAATTGCTGGCTTTCACGCCCAGAAATATGCTCAACTGAATACCTAATGATAATTGGCGACATAAACATAAATATTGCAAACGAAAACCAGACAACACTGTACAATACCTAGACCCGCTATTCATGTATAATCTAATACCAACAATAACATCATGTACTAGAGAAGAAATATTTAGAAATACTATCACTGCCTCCTGTCTAGATCATATAAACGTCCGAGCATCACCAAACAGGTCCACTACATCAGTCATAAAGTGCAAAGTAGCAGACCATTACTTCACCGCTCTAAACCTGCACACCAAGACAATATCCATGCAATGTCCCACAGAAGAAAAGCGACAAAAAAAAACAATAATAGACGAAGAAATAATCAATCACGAAATAAGAAAAACAGACTGGGAACACCTGGCATCAGATTCAGCAGATATCTTATACAACAACATTAAACTCACACTGGAGGAAATATACATGTATAAGAAAGCTACAAAGAAATTTTCAGAATTCGTTCAAAAACAACACAAAATCCTTGGATAACACAAAACTTAATCCTAGAAATACACAGAAAGAACGCTTTATGGAAAGAATTAAAGCGATATCCAAATAATTCAGCTTTAAAAATTGAATATAAGATAACAAGGAATCGCCTTACAACACAGATTAGAAATGCAAAAAGAAGCTACTACAGAGACAAAATAACCTCTGGACAAAACAACATGAAACAAACCTGGCATCTGATCGATGAGATGCTAGATTGTGTTCCCAACATCACCACCTCCGAAACCATAAAACACAGCTTCATGAAAGACGTAAAACCTATCCAACAACTAGCAAATGACTTTAACCAATACTTTGCAGACTCCATCCAAGAACTGCACAGAAATATTTCCCCAATCACGAAACGTGACCCTCCACTTGGACCACAATCAAAACAGACATTATGGTTCCCAACCATAAAAGAAGCAGAACTTCTCTCTGCAATACTTCAAATCAAACCAAACAAAAGCCCAGGAATTGATGGTATAAGACCTAAAGATATAAAGCAACATGCAACTAGTTTAAGTCCTATCCTACTAAAATTAATAAATAAAAATATTTAAAACAGGACAGATACCAAGTACGCTAAATACCGCCATAATCACACCCATATACAAACATGAAAAAAGAAATTTAATCAGCAATTACAGACCCATAGCAACATTACCAATTATCAATCAAATTATGGAGCGGATAATACTGAAGAAACTCACAGCATACACAGAGACCTTTCATATTATCCCCAAAACACAATATGGTTTTCAGCAAAATAAGGGAACAACATCTCTCTTGGAAGACTTTACAGACGTAATTAATACCGCCTTAGACAAAAACAAAATTGCCATGGTAGTCTTTATTGATCTAACTGAAGCATTCGATACACTCACACATCAAACCTTGTTAGAAAAGCTGAGGCATGTTGGAATAGACGGGCCTCTTCACAGGTGGTTTACAAACTACCTTCAAAATAGAAAGCATATCGCACGTATCGGGTCAAACCGAAGCAGAGAGCTACCAGTAACCTGTGGAGTACCACAGGGAGCTGTACTCTCCCCAACTCTATTCAACATTTACACGCACGATATTAATCAGCTACCACTCAAAGATAAGATATTCCAATACGCAGAACGATACAGCAATAATATCCATCCACAATAACGCAAGCATAGCCCAAACAAATATGCAACATGGCATAAATCTGATCATAGACTGGCTCACGAAAAACTCCATACACCTAAACTCAGAAAAGACAAAATTAATAATATTCAGAAATCCTCTGACTCGACCAGTTGATAACAAATATATAACCATCCAACATCCACTTTCCAACATAAAAAACACACAGAACAGCAAAACCACTACAATCACTCCGGTTAAAAGAATACAATACCTTGGAATTTACTTCGATGCAGATATGAACTGGAATAGCCACATAAACCATCTACACAACAAACTCCGAACAATAAGTGGCAAACTCTACAGGTTAAAAGACATAGTTCCCATAAGCCTAAAAACGCTAATATACAAAACCCTATGCCAAAATATACTAAGATACGCTACAACAACGTATGCTTTCTGTGCACCCTACAAATTAAATAGATTAATGTCGCTACGGTACAAAATGATAAAACTGATCTTTTGGGAACAAAGAGAAAAAACGACCTTATATAGATTGCAATGTCAGAACACAAAATACTGACAGCAAAACATTTATGTCACTATGCAGCTTTGCTAAAACATTATTTCGATGCCAACTACAGGACAGTCAGAAATACATACCATATAACAAGACCTCAGACAACTAATTATATCACATATAAATACAATTATCACTACGGAAAGGCCACGAGAAACTTCTACATCCCAGACATGATAAACAAATTACCTTTTGAATACAGAAACCTTACAAACTACAATAGGCTGAAAAGAGCTCAAAGGATATACTATGAACAAGAAACACGCACCCCAAAATACCATAGAAACTTTGCGTGCGTGCGTGCGTGTGTGTGTGGATTTCGTAGTTTCCCAACACAGCCAATAAATAATAACCAACTGGTGTCAACCTCAGATAAGCTTACATATAAGCTTCGAGGATGAAAGCAGAGAAATTAGTTCTCATTCAAGATGTATCATATCAAATGCATGTAATGCACGTATCACATGTAAACCAATGTATGTATTATATGTAAACAAATGTATGTAATGTATGTATCATATGTAAACAAATGTAAGTAATGTATCATATATAATCAAATGTAAGTAATGTATCATATGTAATCAAATGTATGTAATGTATGTAATAACTGTAACAAAAGTATGCAATATAGAGTGATTATATCCATTGATATTGTATATATAGAGTGTAAAATTGCAAAGAAACAACCATCTGTAATAATCATCATTATGAATATCATAGTAATATACGCCGTAAACAGTTATTATTATTTAAAAAAACTTTATGTACGAGAAAGTATTTTTTATGCATAATTGTGTTCATATAATGTATGTGAAAAATAACATTTTAGAATGTTGAAATTAAAGTTTTACTTCAAAAACAAACATAGTGTTTTAATTTATTTCCCTATACGTCGTTTTGATTTTTGTAGTATTTTTGGTGTGTATTGAGAGTGGCGGCAAAAGCTCTAGCTACACCACTGGTTTGAAGCCATCCGGTGTAAGGTGGAGTCTAAAGCTCGAATACATAGCGGGGTGTTGTTACATACCTGGTGCACCGGTTGCTAGTGACGAAGAAAGGAATCAGCAAATAAACACGATGGGTGAAACGAGTAATCATAATGGGGGACTTTAATTATCCGAATATTGATTGGGTAGCTGTGAAATCGCATGAAAAGAATGAAACTGAATTTATTGAGCTGTTGCGACACAAGTTCCTCAAGTTGCATGCGATAGAAGGAACTGCAGGTCAAAGGGTGTTAGATCTGATTATAGTTTCAGAGCGAGTTTCAGTTAAAGATGTAACTATTCTGCCTCCGGTCGGTGATAGTCATCATATGGTACTCACCTGGGAATTGGCTACGTTTTTATGAATGTTCCATTCAGAAAAGGTTATATGCTGAATTACAAAGCAGGAAATTATGATCACCTGAGGAGTATGCTGAGTTTTGCCCCATGATATCAGTTGTTGGATGGAAAGGACATTGACAATGCAAGGGAAGTGTTTAACATATACTTAAATAATGCGATATCAGAATGTGTCCCTAGAGTTCGAAGAATAAATAGAGTATGGGTGACATGGTAGTGTAATTTAATTAACCAAGAAGTGACCTACAAATGAACATTAAAGGAACAAAACTAATTATCAGATTCAGTTTTAAAAGGAGAGCCTTTTTATTTTTATTTGATCATTTTTTTTAGCTCTGCTCTGGAAATTCCTAGCAGGATATCGTCAACGACGTTGCAGTAGAATGTAGCAAGTAGAGAGCTCCGTTTCGTTAAAACTTCAATTAGTTGGTTACTTTCTTGACGAGATTCAATTAAATAATAAATAATCATGATAAATCTTACAGAAGGCTTAATATATATATATTTTGCCGATATCATACATGCCTCTATGTTTTTTTAATAGGTCAATCATCAATTATGATATATATATATATATATATTGGCAGACACACACAGATTGAAAAAAAAAAAAAAAAAAGAAGAAGAAGAAGAAGCGCGTGTCTGCTCGTCCATCATGAATAAGACTTACTGGTTGACGAGCAAAAAAAAAAAAAAAAAAAAAGCAGAAAGAGGAGTTTCCGCTTAATCGCAAATTTTATAAACCTAATACCGATTCTTCCTTTATTGCGCCTGTTGGGGCATGTCGGAACGCCTGTTTTATGGATTATTATTAATTTGTTATAATGAAATATGACCAATAAGAAGATAGGTTACGCATATTTCTTCTGATGCTTGACGAACGCATAATCGTACTGCGAACTAACCAACTTAATCATGACACGCGGATCTAAAATAGATAAGCTGGGGACAGCGGTAATTTGATTTTTTTTTTTTTTTCGTATTCAGTGATCGAATATATAAAAAGTTGGAAAGATGGGAAAGATTATTGCAGTTTGTTTCTTTATTACCTAAAATGTATAATTTCTTTATATTAATTCTATAAACGTAACCTAAATGTTTTTCAATTGCTTTCTGGGTTGCAGCTGTGTATACTTCAACGGCCTGTTCCGTACCACTAATGGAGTTTAATGTGACACATTAAATACTACTCACTAATGTAATTATTGTGACTGCACATAGTTAATGTATTAATGTGACAGTCCTAATAAGGTTTTATTTCATTGGAGTTTTTATGATTTGAAATGTTTTTACCCTCAACGTTTGCTTATAACGGTACAGAAGGAATTGTTCGACTTTTTCTCATGAGCGATTTAAAGACTATAATTGTTAGAACTGCAATCATGTGAACATGTTCATACTCATTAATAAAATACTGAGCCAGGATAAAGAGATACACGACCTATCTGTTTAGCCTGGTGGTGCTGTGCAAACTATGCATCATATCACTGAAGACTGCCCACATACTCCTTCCCAGGAAGCTTCAAGAACTTCCACTTACTCTCAAATAGTGCTATGAATTGGTAAACTGAACTGAGAGTCTATGTAGAGTTTTGCTCATCCTGTATTTTTACCCATACGCTAAATAAACAAATAAATAAAAATGGTCGTGTAATACTGCAAAAATTTATGCGTTTTTTCCCTTCATATGTCATAGACTGATAAACGCAATAATATATAATTAGTTTTATTTTATAGTGCGTTTTTAGTTTTTATTTTTTTAAAAAAACATTTTTATATTCTTTATTTGTTTCACATTTATTGTTTGTTTTAAACATTTATTTATTTTTATACTTTTATTTATTCTTACACAATTCAAAAAAACCTTGCTCTAGAGACCAAACACAGATAATTTTGTTTCAAACCACTTCGGGATTCCAGTAAGCAAAGGCTAGTCTCGAGCGATAAAATTCATCTTCAGCCTAAAACTTAACATACTACTTCAATTTGTTGTTAACACCCAGATAAAAATTAGCCCTACTTAACAAAGGCTTATAAATTGACCAGGTACGAGAGCAAACACGTGACTGTGATATTAGGTGACCATGCTGCTCCAGCCAGGCGATCACCTGATTAGTGAGATATTTGGCTGAGTGGTTAGTTTGCATAATTTTTAAGCCCTGTATATTATTATTATTATTATTATTATTATTATAAAAAATCTCCATGGAGTCAAAGACTCATCCCGAGAGGTCAGTAGTAGTCCAGTCACTTCTGACCTGATCAAGATCAAGATAAGATAAGGAATCGTGACGTGATTGGATGTTGAGATGATGACGTAATGTGTGTGTGTGTGACGTCATGAGTTTGGAATGTTATGAATTTCCCTGGGGGACATATGTGTCAGTGACGTCAGTTCTTGTGTTTTGGTTCACGTATGGAATTATGGGTGATGATAGAGATAAGGATTCGTGTCGTGATTGGTGGGACACTTCTGACCATATCAAGATAAGATAAGGAATCGTGTCGTGGGGGTGTGCTGCTTTCAGATGTAGATAAGCGCCGTCATTTGTTGTTGTCAATGAGTGATGTAATTTGTTAGTTGTAAATAAGTCACGTTATTGTTTTGAATGGAAAAGGGAGTAATATTAGTGGATAAGGATTCGTGTCGTGATTGGTGGGGGACTTCTGACCAGATCAAGATCAAAATAAGATAAGGAATCGTGACGTGAATGTTTGTTATTATCAGATGAAGATAAGTGACGTCATTTGCTAGTTGTAAATAAGTGACGTATTGTTAGTTGTAAATAAGTGAAGTTATTGTTTTGAATGGAAAAGGTACATATTAGCGGATAAGGATTCGTGGCATGATTGGTGGGATACTATGACCAAAATAGGGGTAGGGTGAATGTGCAGGGGGAAGCGACGTCAGTGTCTTGGATGTGTATTGTTAATGAGTTGTAGATAAGTAAATGGTTTGCATATGGCATTATGGGTGATGGATAGTGATAAGATAAATTTTGGAATGTTTGGAATTTCGCTGGTGCCCCCCCCCTTTTGTCAGGGACATCACGTGGTGTGTTGGGTTCGCGTATGTCATTGTGGATGTATTTAGAGATAACCAATCATGATGTTATGTGTTTGGAAATTTCTGGGAAAACATATGTCTCTCTATGATATCACATGGTGTTTTGGTTTGCCTATGGAATTCTGGGCGATGTTTTTGAGATAAGATATCTTGGAATTTTCCCAGACATCTCCTCAAGGAGATGGGCTTTGCATTAAGGGTAAATATTAAGAATAGTGATCAGAGCTTATTCGACCTTTACCACGAGTTGCCTAGGCTTGCACTACTTTACGGGTCACTTAGACTTGCATTACGTGCAGGCGCAAACTTGACTTATTTGTCTGTTTGCTTACTTGGGAAATGGAGTAAAAACCAGGTTTAAAATAGCTTCGTATCTTTAACATATATTATACATGTTAAAGATACCAAGCTATTTTAAATATAAACCTGGTTTTTTACTCCATTTCCCAAGTAAGCAAACAGACAAGTCAGTCAAGTTTGCGCTTGCAAGTGTTGCAAGTCTAGCTGACCCTCAAAGTAGTGCAAGTCAAGGCAACTCGTGGTAAAGGTAGAGTAAGCTCTGATCACTGTTCTTAATATTTATCCTTAATGCAAAGCACATCTCCTGGAGGATATGTATGATGCTATGTATTAAAGGCAAGGGGCCACTACCCACTACCTTCGATCTTTATTGAGGTCTCGTCAGTGGGAGCCAGGCTAAGAAATACTAAGTTTTAAGTAATGCAGAACTTATAAATATTTTACCAAAACAAGTTACCATAAGGTGCTTTGACCTTATTAAATAAAAAATCTCAGAATGAGAGATAGATGTAGCTTCAACAAAGCGGGTGCAGTTCCCCTCGCATTCTTCCATGTATAATTTTTGACTGCACAAACACTAAACTACTAACAGCCTACTGTTGACCGATAATATAAACAGTCGATTAACACATATTTTGTATACTACAATGTATTATATACTGTAGTCTTACAATAAAATAAGCTAGAGAAAAGAAAATGTTATTAAGAAAATCACAAGGAAGAAAATACATTTATAGTAAGTTATTTATCGATACCGTAATTTTACGTCGTCTGTCTGTCAGTACCTACATCAATAGTCTTATAAGATAACAAAAAAAAAAAAAAAACACTGTACATGTTATTACTAACACTAGGACATCAAGAATGAAAATATAATATGAAAAAGAAATTCATATTTATTTACAGGTATAATGCAATGATTCGTGCACTGATAACGAAGCAGCAGCAATCTGATTGCTTTATGTTAGCCTTGTGTAATATCCATAGGATTGCTTCACGGTAGTAGCCTAGCCTATACGCTAATGATTGAATCATCATAAATTTTTTTTTTATTCTAATTAATTAAATTTAACTAATTAATAACAGCTAATTTTATGCAGTTATAACTTAATACTGCATCTTTACGTTTGTTTACATTTCCCTCACTGCGAATGGCGCCATGTACGGTCTGTAAATGTTTGTGTGCGTAAGTTTTGATAAATTTTAACTTTTTTTTTTAATAATAGATTTGTGTATACTTTATGGCAGTAAATGATAAAGCAGACTATTATATACATATATTTTGTGCATTCATGACATACCTAACTTTTTCTATATATATATATATATATATTTATTTTTTTTTTTTCAGATATCTATCTATCTATCTATATATATAGAGAGAGAGAGAAAGAGAGAGAGACTCGCACGTGAAGAGTAGCTGCAAACTGGAAAACAACTGAATATTTTTTGTTTAACAAATATAACTTTCTAGGAAAATATTTTAACTTTAAGACAATACAGCACAGTTAATCGCTTTATGGAACTACTATTGGTTTATTGTGACATATCATTAAAAAATGGGAGTCTTGTACGGGTACATTTTTTGAGTGACGAGTGAGATATTTTTTTCTAATTTGTCGAGCTCTGTATATGTATATAAGGAAGCCAATGATAATACAGAACAATAATAATAATAAAAGCAGTAAATGCATTATGCTGTTTATAGTGAGAATTACCGTAATTATTTAGAGAGAATCATACCTTGTCAGTATCTTGAAGTGTTTTCGAAATCTGTGATACAGGTGGCGTCATTCTGAATGACTAATATTCGAAAACTTGGTTTCCGATACTTCTATAACTCGAGATGACATGACAGTCTAAAACTTATTATCACAATCAATGCTTATTTCCTACTGCGTAAACGAACGAACAACAAAACATAAAATGGAAAATATTTACAACTCACATCAAAATAACCACATTCTATGGAAAGTAATAATACGTATGCCCAAATGTAGCCGGAATTGGTCCTCTGGTGGCAGAAAAATTTTTGTGCTGTTCACAGAAACTTGTGACATCTCAAAAAGGAATCAAAAATACCAACCGAATAATAACAATAATAATAATAATTTTCATCATAAATAATTAAGTAAATAGTATTTATTTATAATGAAATCAATATTATTTATTTATTTATGATGAAGGACAACGTAGTTTCAGAAATTGAAACAAATTACGTCGTCTTAATAAATATAATAATAAAATATTTTTTATAATATTTATTTAAACATTTTAATTGTAACTAATTATATTTAATTTATTATTTATAATAAATCATTGTTATTTAACAGCATAATCACCTCATATGTGACAGAGAAATAGGCGTCGCTTTTCTAGAATAAGCATCCAGGAATTCATGTCACTGTAGAGACTAGTTGCGTTTATTGTTTAATATTACAACAAGGTAACTATGAAAGAAAAGAAAAAAAAAACATGCTGATGATTAAAAACGATCCTCCTCTAATAATCCATGCATTAATCTTGGCCGATATATTTTCATACCTAAATGTTGCACCCAAAGATCTGTGGGGAATGCCTAACTCACTTAGAAGTCTTTCTTTTATTTTTATGGGATTTGAATAAATGCAAGAGCAACAAACATTTCATTTTCAGGGGTAGTAACACTGACAGGTCGATCGCACTTTCGCACATTGCAGATGGGCCCAGTCTGATCAAATTTATCGCGTATTCTGTAAATTGTTAGCCTACTTGATGTGTGTGTGTGTGTGTGTGTGTGTGTGTGTGTGTGTGTGTGTGTGTGTGTTGGGGAGGGTATCAAAAGTTTCGCCCCATTTCTGTAGAACTTTTTAAACATTCTCTGTCTTCCAGTATTATTTTATTATCCACTTTCGTTGTTCGTTGGCTAAATTACCAGCCATAATTATCAGGAAAAATCATTAAAAAAAAAAAAATGCACGCTAAGCTTCTGGTTGAGAGAAGTCACTGATACTATGTCTTGAGTTCCTTTCCATCTCATTTCCATCATACTGTCATTGTTGGTCTCAAATGCTGTATACTCGTACAGTGCTGCAATCACGAACTGAATAATGACTAATATCGTAGCGTATAAGAATCCCATTTTTACTAAGGAAACAACTACAGTCCCTTAACGGGAGTGTAGTTGCATACTTTTGTTAGTATCATGTGGGTTGCAAGTATATGATATTCAGAATAACTTTGGGAGGGTACCTTTATAAATTTTGAAACATAGCATATATCACATAAAGTGTCTTGATGCAAAATAAACTAAATTAGATATAACTTTTCAATCATCAGATTTTTCAAAATATTTTGAAGAAAGAATGTCAGGAGTCTGGCTGACATCTGGAAAATTAAGTGGAGGTAGCTTTGTCTGTTGGTGAAGAGAGAAGAGTGGAGATTTTTCTGATAGGACGAAATGTCAGGTAGAGGCTTTAAAATTTTCGTACCTACTTTCAGATATTCTTTTAACACGGAGCTGTGGAATACGAATGCTTTCTTCTTGAGCAGAAGTAGGAATCCTACTGATGTTGAAAGCTGTATTTATAAAGGCGTCATCACGGAAACCAAGAAGGTTGATTTGACGCAGTGAATCATTTATAATTCACTGCGTCAAAAGTAAGTTATCTGTAAAACATTATTGGCACGATGAATGTATCACGATCATAATAGTACCTTATTTTTGAATAGGATGATGACGATGACTTTGCATTAATATAAAGGCCTGTGTGAGTTATCTTCCTAAACACCGAGAATTGGGAACACCAACCAGTTAGCGAAGAATTAACAGATTAAAAAAAGGCTAATTAGTTGTTTCTTCTTTTTCTAACGTGAATCGCATTCTGGATTGAACTGTATTTATTTTGGATTCAAAATTTTCTAGATCCGAAGAACCATTCCGAATTGTAAAGATGTTGTCGACATATTTGTATTAATATGTTGATAGTTTATGAGATACATATCATTGATGAGAAAGTATTTGATCAAGTAGTTAATAAATTTGGGTAAAAGCCTACTTCTCATTGTCAAATTGTTGGTATAATTTATTTTGAATGGTAAAACATACAGAGCGAATAACAAAATCAATAAAGTTAATATCGCAAGAAAAATCCTGCTTGAGTAATTTAATGGTATCTGATAAAGAAATGTTGGTGAAGAGCAACACCGTATCTACGCTGATCATGATATAAGATGAGCTTAAACGAAGATTACCAGTTTTATTTCTAAAGTTCAACGAGTTCTTAATATGAGAGGAGTACCTTCATACATCATGCCCATGCTTTATGGTCTACAGGTGACTTGCTATATAAAGAATTGCATTACATCCAACCTTATTGAAAAATGGTTTCTCTGAAGTCGTTACTAACAAATTTACTTTACTTTCAGCTGCTATGGGATTCCTACCGATTCTGTTCAAGAAGAAATTACTCGAATTCCACTTCCCTACGTTAAAGGAATATTTGAACGTCTTGTAAAAATCTCCGCCTTTTTTTTTTTTTTTTCTATTCGCAAGAAGACTGGATTCCTTGCTCTTTTGGTTTGACTTATTTTGAACAATCTGGAAGATCTGCCTTTGTCCATCATGAGAAACATCGAATCCCTTGATCATGAACAATTTAGCCTTCTTGAACATACTGTTCCGACTAAAAACAGATATAAAACAAATTCTACATAAGAGCAGATTTCTTATGGAACATCTTTATAAGGAAACTTGTGAAGTGTTAGTACACACATTGTCCAAACTTAAATAGATATGATGGCCTACATTTATCTCCTTTATGGGAGCTGGTATTTCTTCAATCTGCTAATCATCTTTTCTAATTTATTTATATATTATATCTTTTATTTTTTACATTAGTTTTTGGTTGACGTTTTTTAACTTGTTATTTTACTAAAGCTATTTTGGTGCTTTTATAGAATATTTCCTGTTAATTTTTAATTGCAGAAGATGCGTTACAAAGGTGAACAATTATACCATTACAATTCTATATAATGTAAGTCATCCGTTTCTTTTATTTCTAGTACACATACCTGCTACAGAATTAGAAACTTTTAATTTCGTGTTGGATTTCGTTTAGCGGCTTCCACAACCTCAATTTTCTGCGCATAGTTCGTGAGATATGTGTCGGAAACAGCCTTCATTAAATGCTGCACACAAGAAGTTGTGTATAAGCCTTCTCAAAACGGCGATCTCGTTTCCGACAGACTATCTATTAGGACCACAGTTACGCCTCTTAGACAAGCAATGCGGTTATTTTTCCACTGATTAAACACCAGGGATATCTTACATTTGAGAACCCAATCAGTTCTGCTGTTTTCAAAATCATCGCTCCAGTCAGATGGGCACCCAAAATAAGCCCTTATTCCGAAAGATCCCTTTTTTCCCCGTTGTGATTGACACTATTGACGATTACTGATCAGAAGCATTCTTAAATAGTTGCATAGAACACGTAGTTAAGTATTTTGCATATACGCTGCGTGAGATGTTTACCCACATCTGTATAAAGATTTCTAATTCAATGGCCGGTATGTGTATCACAACAAAATAGTCCGACTGTGAAAGGTCTGCTCTGTTTTCTGTTTGCAATATATTTTTCATGATAATTTTTGAGTTCATTCAGACTTCCAGCATCAACGTATTCAGATAATGAATTCCACTCTCCACCATAAAAAAAAAAAACATTCGCATTCTTTTTTTACTCGACATGGCAGCTACAGGTCAGTCCCAAATAGGTCTCTCAGAGATATACTGAACAATTGAGTGATCGCTGCATACATTACAATTTAAAGTATATGTGCGTGCTTTAATTTCACCAACAGTTCTGTTTTATTTTATTTATTATTATTAGTCTATGTATAGTTAAAAATTAATACTGTTTAAATCCTTAAATAACTTCATCATAAATTTTGATGAACTCATAAACTGAATTTATTTTTCAATGAATCATCGGTCAGTATCTTTGTATGCGTGTTGTAGACAACAGTATTAAATACAAAATGACTGACTTGGTCAAATTCTTCTTTTTTATTTATTACAGAAGTCCGTTTCGAAACTTTATGATCAGTCACTCATATCAGTAACTTCAATCATACAGAACCATTGCTTGATGCAATACATATACATAGACATTTTATGAGTTCCTGTTAACATTCTAAATAGTTCAACACTTTAAGATCAAATACGATTATCTGGCAGGAGACCACTTCTGAAAAAAGTCTCAGAAATTCATGATTTCCGATAATTAAAAAAACAGTTTGAGAGTTTGTCATGTGGATATCACTAAATAAGGACCTTGTTGCAAAATGCATTCCACTATAATACGTAGAAGCGATTGTTGGCTTCATTCTGTTAATGTTACCTAGTTATCAACAAGTATAATTAAGTCCACTTGTTACTTCTTCATCCTTTCATAATTACAGTCAGGCTTTTAAAATAGGTAGTTTCCTAATATAGAAGTTCACTGAATTCCAAGCAGTTCATTTTTCTTTTTCTTTTTCTTTTTTTTTAGTTTAAAAACACGAGCACATGCACAAAGATATTTCTTTCGCAATTAACGGAAGATAAACATCCATTATCATCATTGGGACTGGGAATATATTCTGTGGAAAATAAATCTTCTGATTTTGCTACCTATTGGACGCTTAACAGGGCGGTTCATCACGCTGTGATGACACTGGACAGAAGTTCGGCGAAAATTTTCTTGAATATATATAATATATTGATTCGATTAACACAGCTTCGTTGATTCATATCAGGTTTCTGATCTTTTCCGTCAATGGGACTCAAGTAACAAAAATTCTTCCTCCGTCATCGTAGTGCTCAGCCATGTGGAATCGTTTTCCTATAAAGAAATTGAAATACTAATCACATAACATTTCTGATTCATGTACTGTTTTGTTAAAAAAAATTTAAACATAACTTTTGTTTTTATTCATTTTGTAATTAATGGATTTATGTACAATCCTATCAATTCATTTGCACGAAATCATCGTTTTAATACATAACTGTCTCATTTAAAATAATAAATCAGAATAGTGGAGAAAATGAATTCTTTTTTCTGAATTTTTCTTATAAATTCTAGCAATTTATTAGGTGCCGTTCATAATACTACAATTAAAAGCAGCACCAACATTTCTGCCCTTTAAACCTACAATAAATAAAAATTTTATAAATAATAAAATAACATAATAATAATCAATCGGACAGATTCTCAAGCACCATAAAATATTTGGATCTGAATTCCTTGTCATAATTACATCAGACCGTCCGAAGAAGACCACTAGTAGAGTGATCTTATCGAGACTAATTACAGAGGAGCTTCGCAATGTTATATGGTGACTGGGATATTAGGGAAAGGAATGTGAACTATTAGTTTATTTTTAAATATTTTTGCTTTATTAATATAATTTATCTCGATTCTTCCCTTAACACTTATTTCAATTTTTAATTTACATTACAATTTTTAAAAAAAATGTCTTAAGTAGCCGGTGGATTACACCAGATCAGCAGAAGAAATGTTATAAGCTTACTTCCGGTTACTGACTACAGGAATTTTTCCTAAACTGTTTTTATCAGCTGTATACGTGATTAGTAATTAGTTGGTAATTCGTGCAAGAGTTTTTCCCCCCTCGCTTCCCCCCCACGGGAATGAAAATTCTGGCTTTTAATACAGCACTCAGGAAAATCTACCAAAGACCTTATACTACTGCATACAATAAGATCAGTTAAGGGAGGTACACGAGATGATAGCAGTTGTTTACCTACTCTTGTCTCCCGTATGTTTACAAATTGTCAATAGCCTTTGTCACCATCTATAGATGATGACGAAGGCTGGACAATGGCTCCCTACCCATTTCCAAAAGTTAGGTCTAAATGAGTTTCTCCTATTGTTTTTGAGGAATGAAAAACACATTCGGGGATTTATATACATCTTTAAAAATGATTGATCTGTTTTGTTATTTGAGTAAAAATCGTTATTTTGCGTTGATCTTCAGAAGCTCTGCTCATTCTATCGCTCTGTGCCTCTCTCACGAATTCGCTACTGGGTGGAATGAAATGCAGAATGAATAATGATGGGAATTTATACTGTTAGCAATTAAAAGAATGGAAGTAGAATAAATTTATGCAACTTAAAAGCTTGGAGTGCCGTAAAAAATGACGAAAATATGACTGTACGTATTCCTACTCTTATACGACCCTGGCGTTTAGGTCAGGCACTTCAAAACACATTTGAAAGCCATAGCTGAAGTGATATTTTTACATTCATTTGATAATCGTACCTAAGTACCAAATGTGGAGTGTTTAGCACTACCGCCGATATGGCAGGATTAATGAACAACGTGAGCAGAAGCAAAGCCGTATGCCATACTAATCCTTCGTTGAAATACTCGGACACTGCACTTCAAAGAAACCCAGTGAACACTTCAATAGCTTGTGGGCGCTTCTTCAGTTGATCATTTTTTCCACACTTCAAAGTATACTTTGTTGATCATTTTTTCCACACTTCAAAGTATACTTTGAAGTGTGGAAAAAATGATCAAAAGTGTGGAAAATTTGTGATAATATGGATAGATGCTCTGGACCACTTTTCCTTCGAATGACTACGGGTCCGTGAACCGTTGCTGGAAGATGGTTTCACTAGCAATAAAAGTTCCCGTTGGTCACAAAAATATGACTAGCGGGATTTTTCATCCGATGTATATTTTAAGCTAAAGCTTAAAATATACATCGGATGATTATGAAATAACATGTAAAACTTGGGCATATTCTGAAAACTCATTACGAACGTTTCTTAACTTTCTGTGCACAATAAATTAATTGTTTTAAGTCTTTAGTAATGAAATCTAGATTTATTTTGAGGTCACTTTAAGCAGCACTAAGTTATGGGATAGCTATGCGACTAATGGCCATTCTGAAAGCACACATAAAAAAGAGTCACATAAATGCAGGTAACCCACGTTTTACGAGAGGGGATGCGTTCCAAGAAATCCGTGTAAAGAGAAATTCCACATTAAATGAAGGGAATACAGTTTTTTTTCACGTTTTTGATGTTTTTATTAATTTATTTTTCTATTTTTTAAAGACTGAGAGCCTTATTCGTTATTATTTGCGTGTTGACAGGTATCGATTTTTGGTTTCAATCTTCGATCCACGCAATTAACAATTTTTCTAACTCTCGGTTAGTTCCACTCTGAGAATGAGTGATTTTCTTTGCAAAGAAGGGAGTAATATTTTCACCTGCTTCTTTAATTTTATCCTTATCTTTAAAGATTGTTCTTATTGTTAACTCGTGTACGACGTCAACAATCTTGAAACTGGACTCGAGTTTTGGCGGAAAAAACCGCGTAAAAGAGATTCCGTGTAAATTGAAGGTTACCTGTACTTAGTTATTTACTATATTCATAACTAAGAGTGACTATTTAAAGATAGTAACTTTTATTATTTTTCTTGTACCGCAAAATGAAAAAAAAAAAAAAACGTGACATAAGTTGGGCTTTATTCGATACCCATAAGGAAATAAGTTCATTTTTACTGTTCCTAATTCCGTAATTCACCTATTTACGTGGCAATTGATATCTGAGATGTAACGTAAATTTTACGTGCACAACTAGTAAAAATACTGTATATTATCTTTACTAGTTTTCGATAAAAAAAACCCCTTAAAACTGCCTTATACTTTGCATTATGCTCTGCCTACCGCAAGGTTATTATTTAACCTTGCAGTGGGTAAAGCTCTAAAGTGGAACGTATTTAATGCACTTATTTTACTAATTTGTATATACTGTATTACTTATGTAGTAAAAGTATATAGTGCAAAAGTTGATACCTTTCACATTAAAGTTTTCAAGTATTCTTTTCACCGAACATTTGAACACATTAGAGTATATGAGAACAAATAACTAGTCAATCAATTTTGACGATTGATATGCATAAATAACCTGCAGAAGACCATCATTAGGTAGGATATCAATGCAAATTATAAATTCTCCTAAGAAGTTTTGGTTACCTTTTTCACACATTTCACGGTGGTCTCTATCACACTCTGCTTCGGACATCTCATGGCTGTCCAGATATGAACCAGAAGATATTTCCCTACCAAAAGTATAAGTGGTCTCTTCACTTTCACTGTCTTCCGGAGAATGTCTGTAAATGGTTAAAGAAATTAATTTAAATAACCAAGATCAACCTACAGGTAAAAGTAAAGACTTGGTTGCCATTTTCTTTATCCGACATGTTAAATTATTATGACAGTAAAGTATTATAAAAATTTCCAATATACAAACGAACGATTGATCCTTAATATATTTTCATAATTTTTCCTGCAGGTGGCAACACTGTTCCGAATTTTATGGCATTCCAAATGAAAAATACTATATTTTTAACCAGAAAAACAACCAAGTGTTGTGCAGTTTTTATGGTCGCAGAATGTAATATCAAGTCACATATCGACAAATAAACACTTGTATGAGGAGGAAAATGTTTGTCTGACGGTTTAGTTCAGATGCGAAACAGGATGAAAGTGATTTTGACGTTTGGGAGGACAGCAAAAGAATCATTGTGGCCAATTTTACGCTTGTAGTTTAATTATTAATGCTAAATAGTCCGGCGATGTGTAGCACATTTACGTGCTACCACCCAAAAGTAACGTTTACATTTGTTGCAACCTGAAGTATACCCTGTTTTATGTCAACATTTAGTCGCACACACAAATTAATTTAGTAAAAAGTCTTGAAACTGGTGCTCTGAAGCTCCTCAGTGGAAATTCATAACACCCAGCTCTGTGCAAATGGAGATGATGCGAGAAACCAAATTGAGAAGCAGCTTCGCTCGCATTTCTATGATGTTGCAGCTAGCCATCTCAGTGAGCATCGGCTGCTGGTATCTTGTCATATTATAGATTCAATGTTACCTATGAACTTCCATATCTTCAAAATGTTTCCAGAGACTTGGAAATTTTTAAATGCAACGCACGTTTCTTTCTCCCTCCTTCCCAAACGACATCCAACCATCATTTCTCTCCGAAACGCAGGTAAAACTCTTTCCGCGCCACGTCATTTGGTATGCAAAATCTAAATCGCCTCAGAGAAAAAAATGCATACTGCACAGTCGCATTAATTTTCTTGCAAATATTTATTTCACATGATTATTTTATATATTTCTAGGAATCATGTATCGGGGTATATTTAAACTAATAAATGGCCACTATAGATTATTACACTTAAATAAAAAAAAAAAAAAACTGTCAGTGGAAGAGTAGTCAGTCATAGAAACAAACTTCCGGAAAATATTGTAGTGGTGGTGGTACCTTAAGAACAGATAAGTATTTGGAAGTATATGGTGTGTTCTTAGATTCCAAACTATCCTTTTCTGCCTTCATATCCTAAATGGAGTAGTACGATACTCTTTCTGCTGATTTTAGGAAAGTCTGCTGGAAGTCGGTCTCCAACCTTCATCATGGCTGCAGATGAAAATATTCCTAGATTTTGGCGAAAGGAATACGATATAGACAACTGCTGGCTTCTCACATTCCATATCCTAGAAACCAGTATTCCTGTGTAGTCGATCTCATCTACAGTTGATTTTTCTCAATCGCAGAGTTTAAACAGTTCATTTTAAACACACACACACACAAGCTATTTACAAGAATCAAACATCGACTGAATAAAAATTCCACAAAGCTGGATGGATATCGCTCAATGGAAGTTATCACAAGGAAACTTACACACCATTGATTTATTTATATTGGAGCAATACTTATAATGTATTGCTAATAGTTGTCTTCATTTCATGTAACGAGGTGGAGTAAAAAGTTCTGATAAGCACCTAGAACAAATATGATATTAAAGCAACTGATATAACCACAAGAAAGAACATACTAGTAGCAAAGTTATGAAGGTAACTTATGTTCTTATATTCTTGTATGCAGTGGCGCACTCAGGATTTAATTTTTTTTGGGGGGGGGCGAGTTAAGTAGACGATTTGAGAATACACACTTACGCATCGCATACGACCTATGACTGAGCATCTGCAATGATCGCTAATTCATAAGTAGTATAGAAATAGAAGACACAACACGACATAAATAAAAAAAAATGAATTTTAATTAGGAAAAGATTTCTGGAAAATTTTCTAGTTTTTTCCTTTTTCCTTTGGAGAGGGACATGGGAGTCTACCCCCCCTCCCTCTGGGTGCGCCACTGCTCGTATGTTCTTTCTTGTTGTTATACCAATTGCTTTAATATCATTTTTGTTCTAGATGTTTATCAGAATTTTCCAGATCTTCCTCGTAATCCCAATAGAGTGTTAGCCACAAGCAAGCTAGCGCCTCCAACTCGCAGTAGGAACAACCACCCTTGATGGAAACACGAGCTTTTCCTCAGAAACTTGGGTTTATACCCGTGACACATAAACTGAACGGGGGAGGTGACCAGCCCTCTAGCAATTACTGATTTCTCTCTTAGTCCTATTGGTTTCGGACTTCATTCCTAAAGTAATTTTCAGAAAAGAGCTATCGTTCATTTTAAATGATAGTTTTATAGCTTTTTTTCCAATAATCAAAAAGTCCGCGTGGTTAGCCTAGTAGCTGTGCGCTTTGCAACCATATGCCTGGGGAAGGAATGTCCTAGGTTCGATTCCCGTCCGTGACTTGAGGAGCTGAAGGATCTTCCTCAGTCATAGCCAAGTTAGCCGGTCTTGGGCGTGAACAGTAGGGCAGTTTATCCTGGTTTTTTCATCCCCCAAAGCAGGCAAACCGGCCTTGAGAACTCAACACTATGGACATTGGATACACCGGGTCGTAGGGCTGACTACCTTATCTTGTGAACGGCTTGAGGTCTGATGATTAATAAACCCTCGACACCGCAAGGTAAAAGAGGGTAAAAAGAAGATAAGATGAGAGATCAAATCCGCTGAAAGTCAAGGGGAGAGGGATTTTTCCGTTATTCCTCTCTCTTCCTGCAGCTTTTGAACGGAAAGAGAGGATTAACTATGAAACCTTAATCCATAAAGGAGATGAAGCATGTTGAATCTTCGAAATTCAAAGAAATGATAGTACTTTGCTAGTCTGTAATGCAGTTTAGTTTTATAAATAATTTGTCGTATAGAGGAGACTAGTTGTTTGGAGTCATTGTGCAGTCCATGCGGAAAAATAAACATATTTTTCCAGGTCTCGGCTTAGGCGAATTTACGGAAACTTCTGATTTAGGATCGCAAAAGGGACAAAACGTGTCGAAATTATGTTACAATAATTCTGCTCTGGAAAGATAAAAGTTAATAATATATTTAGGATACCGGAAAGAAAACGTTCGTGTGACTAATTTTGGTTTCAATTTGGTGAATTTTTATTGGCAAATATTTCTGTGCAGATTTGTGTTCCAGTCGATGCTCGGAATTCCGCATTGAACGTGTCAGCCGACGAATGGCAGTTTTTACATGTTATCCTTCGTAGCACCCTATAATCACGTTCAGTGAGTGTAGTGAGTCGTCTACTCCGGATAGCACTTGCCTCCCTGCGCTACCATCACTGACTGTTGACCTGGGATTTCCCAATTTGTCAACAATTTGCCGAACAGATAGGCCTGAAACATGGCATCCTATCACAACGCCTGTTTCAAACTCCATCAATTCACTTCTCGCAGCCATTTCACGTGCACACAGTTGCACTGATTTGGGAGCATCACATTCCTCCAATTTATACCGGCTACAAACACGTGACTCGTTACATGAGGATATCCGTTGACTTTTTTCTGAGCAGTGTATGCTTAATTCTGATAATGAAATGATGCCAACTTACACAAAGAATGCGATTACAAAACGAAACATTTTTATTATAATGTACACGAACACTTCCTTGTTTAATGCAGTACTGTTTTTTCTTTTATACAAAACAGGAAAGGGAAATGCATCTACTTATGTGAGAATATATTTAGAATGTTATGCCAGCAACATTAATGCAGGTGTAGAAGTGTATACCTAGCTTATGTTCTTCAAGTGGAGCCACTGCACTAACGATAACTAATGTCTATATAAAAATCCTGATTTTTTTTTGTTGTTATTAGTTAATATTTACATGCTCAGTATGAGTAAATAAAAACACCTGCTAACAATTAAAAACAACAAAACTTCTACAGTAAAGATAAATGACATCGATGCATTTTCAAAAGTAGACTATTTACCCGTCAGAAGCTAAACTGGAAGGCTTGTAACTAATTCTCTGGGAATTTCGTCTAGTTGGAAGTCGATCTGGAGGCAAGGGTGGGCCATGCTGACCACCTAAACATAAAAGATAAATAACGTTTCACTAAGACACTGGTTTCCATAAAATATACATTAATATTTAGACTAAATCCAATAATTCATTTTCACTTAATTTTGTTTCATAATGTTTCTATTTTTGACATTCTAAACACAGTTATACAGGTAACTTTATAGTAGAAACTTAATGGAATTATCCGAAAATAGTTTCGGATAATTCCAAGGTATATATCACATTAGTATAGGTCATATACTCGTATACGTCCATTACTCCCGTTTCACAGAGAACAGGACAACAATGGCCAATCCATAGTTCACGTATGATCACCCAGTTCTCTTAATGTAGCCCTGAAGTAAACTTCAAAATTAAAAAATACGTATTAAAGTTTAAAAAAAGATTTCTCAGAAGTTAAAGATTTAAAAATTTATTTTATAAATCTGATTATGAGTTACCGTCAAGGCACTACATCCAACAAATCATAGGTTGGTGAAATCCCACTAAGCATGGCTGCTTATGTAAGTCCTCAGAAAGTACGATTTTCGTCGCCTGGTGTGAGGTCCTTCACTCTGCTTACTGGAGATCTAATATAATTTGACTTGACAAAAAGTCTCTAGGGACAGGGAACCGGATTATCTAACCTTTCATTACAAAAGGGTGGTAATGACAAAAAAAAAAAAAAAAGTGACCAGGCACACCAAGCTAATAGTGCATAGTTTACTATCTCCGAATAACCACAGCTCATGCAGCTATAGGCTTCATAAATTGTTAAAAGCGCCCAAGAAGGATGCTACTGCATGCGGGTCCGATCTTACAGGTCCTCAGTTTTCTCTTATGATGTAGCGGATTTCTGCTATAAATGGCTAGTCGCATTTCATCCTACTAATGCTTAAAACTACTACTCCTGAAAGTTTCCTGCATTTTATATTCCCAAACGTGTTGGTGGTGACAACACTCTTTGGTTGGCAAGATTAGGTTCAATGCCTGTCAGAGTACGAGGAAAATATTTCCAAGGAATTCTTACTGCAGGTTCCCCACTAAGCTCAGTGACGACTGGAACTTGCTTTCTAGTCCTAGCGCTACCCACTGTATGCAGTTAATAAAGTTCAGTAGCACAAATAGAAAGTTGGATTTCCCAACAGAATTTGAATTTTACAAAATTCAAATTTTCTATTTTAAATTTCAAATTAAGGTTATATTTAGCCAATTATATTTGAACTTTGAAATAAAGTAACATTATCTTTCTACTCGGCGATGTAACAAGTGTTAAGGCAAAATGTGCCTCCCCCCCCAGTGATTTTTTTACTATGTATATTATTTCTAAGTCAGCAAAAACAGAGGGAAAAAAAAGGAAAATGACTTTCTTCCTTCTTCAAATAACAATACATTCTCATTATTAATTCGATTTATTGACTTTCCCCATTCTTCAAATGATTACTTTCTGCGGTGAGTGTCAATCAAATTTCTTGGAACTTAGAATTACTTTTTTTTTAGTTTGCTTTCTGTTAAACTTCATAAAACATAACAACACACAATATCAGAATTGCTCTTCTTATCAAAAATAAGAGGAAACAGCTTATTTTAATGTACCACCACCACCATGTAAAAATAATTTTTTACATGGTACAATAAATAGAGGACATATATGATAAATAAGCCTTTGGCTCTCTATTTCAGTAATATATGATGGTTTATTTATTTCCAGTTACAATCTAGAAATTATTGAACAAAGAATAAAAAAAAAAAACCTAAACCATACTATACTGATATCGGAGGTTGCGGTATATCTCAGATACAATTTACTGTCAAATATCATAAACCTTTCCATAACATGTGTTAAACCAAACTGACAGCAAAACACAGTGCGGAATATCACCCGTAACATATGAATGCACCGCTACTCATGACCGCCAAGCTATACACTGAATTGTGTAAGAATATTTATATTAAACATTTTGCATGTATCTGTCAGTTCAGCTGCAAGCTCCGAAAGGTTAAATACACGCAAATACTATTTATATTTGCGTGATTAATAACACGCTGGAAGTTATTAATATGTAGGCCAAGGTTACACACACACACACACATACGAAAGAACGTCCAAAAGCGTTCAAAGTTTCAGAATATCGCTAAAACATTTACAAAGATTGTTGACATGTATACAAAATAAGAAATAATCGGAAAAAGAAATAACAACATAGCTGCGGTAATTAAGACTCTCCCCCCCCCATTCATGCTGAGTGAGTACTCGAGGAACTTCCTTTCTGCTTCCCTTCGCTATCTCACTGAATAGATTTAATAAACTGACTCAAAACTTTCTGTTCTAATTTACACATATTTGTTGATTTTGCAGAATTAAAAAAAAAAAGAAAGAAAAAAACTATTTAGACTGGAAGAAAAAACAGTCTGCTATTTCCATTATGAGACTTCAAATGAAAAAAAAAAACTCTCATAAAGATTCTTGCGTCATGACGTGACAATTTCAAGTTGTCTTCTAACAGCACTCAGAGAAGAGTAACATCACAGCTAATCTTTTTATTTTATGGGACTGTATTAATACAAAGTGCTTAATACGCTGATGAAGTTTTTGCTGCTCCTTAATTATGTACAGATCGCCCTGGTTTATGGTATAATTATCACACAATATAATTATTCATTTTGTGTAAAGTATAGTCAGCCTTGCATATTATGGATCGTGTTATGTTAGTGTGCACGTATTCTAATTATTACTTTCATACACCCGTTTCCATGGTGAAGTACGAGTACTGTCGAGGAGTGAGAAGCTGTTGAGTATCGCGTTGATTTCTTTCTTTCTTTTTTTTTTTTTTTTTTGTGAGTTTTGCAAAATGCGTAAGCGCATATCAGATTCATTAACTCCACGCGTCAGTAAGCATGTTATTCCAGAACTCAGACTAAAAGGGATTTAATTTAAACATGGTTGTGGGAAACCTTACAAAAATGTGTTGAACAATCCCATTTTTTTATTTCACTCGAGCTATTTGTAGAAGAAAAGACGGAAAACGTGTCGAAATTACACATCACAGTAGTTCTGCTCTGGGTGAATGTTATTATGTGGCACACTCTCCCTCGATGAGTCTTTGGACTAATCGAGGGAGAGTGTGCCAACAGCATGGAACGATTGAATCCCTTCCAATTACTAACCGCGCTCAAACTTGCTTAACTTTTTGCGAGCCATTAGTAACAGAGGTTCTACCAATCGCGAATGAAACGCGGCGTCACCGCGGTTCGCAAAGTTTCGACTGCATCGCATCGGGGTGCTCCGTCTCGCAGATCTGAGATTTAATATAATTCTGGATTTAGAGTGCACACGAGAATATATTCATGCGATCCAATTTCAAACAAAACGATTCAAACTAATATTAATAAATTCGTGTTACTACAGTAGATGGAGTTTAATGAAATTTGCATTTAACATCTCATTTAAAATATATCTAATCATTTCAATTTTAGTTACAATTAGACCATTTGTAGTGAGCAAATTTAATAGTAATAATATCATGTAACACCTCAAGGAGTCCAAGGACCCATGTGGGAAGGCACTCCACACACACAACCCATCGTCTACATTAATCCTTCATCCACACACTGCATCATTTATCCACCATCTACATACTACGTCATCACCCACGAGTAGTATTTCTGTTTGGTAATTGCATGTGTTCTCTGGAAGATTTGCCAGTATGATGATGAAAACACCGAGTTTCGAGGGGGGAAAAATCTACGAAACAAAACAACAACAAAAAAGGATCTACAAACTCATCTTCACTTGAAAAAGCTCATATAAAAGATTCCCCTAATCGGGACGATAATCGAACTGAGGTCTTTTCCAATCGAAGGTCGCAGTCTCCTGTAGTTCTTCCTATGTCTAACATGAAGTCACAGATCGAAGTGCCACAGACGGCAATGACTTTTGATACATTCGTCGGATTTATATACATGTTATATACCATATAAAATACCGCAAACACCACTAGTTAAAGTGACTTGTAGAGCAAACATGTACCATAGACATCATGATAGTTCTCGTGAAAACAACCGAAATATCGAAAATCAAAAATTTAACTCTGAATTTCCGCAGTACGAGACTGTTGTATGTCTAGTAAGTTTCTGCGAGAAACTTAAAAAATGAAATGAAATTTGGTATTCAGGATGACCATTAAAATTTGTCAATTCCAAAATTAAGCAAAGCAAAATCATGGTATCACTATAGAAGAATGCTATTAGGAAATGCCTTTTTCATGACTGTCTGTGATAATTTCTTATTTGTTTGATTACTGGCAATTTGAATTGAGATGTAGTACAGAAAATCTGTAATCAAATAATCAAACACTGCAACGCGGAAGTTACGTAGTCATGATAAGCTACGTTGTATGAAATATTGTTCAAGGCGGTGGATTCATCGCAAACTAAGATAACAGATAGCTTTTTGGTATGGTATAAAAGGAAGCTAAAAATGTAAGTATAAAGTCCATAGGCAACTAGAATTAACCCACTTTATGCTAATTTAAGACGCTACTCGTTCCGATTTTGTCCTTTTTTTTTTCTATATATATATATATATATATATATATATATATATATATATATATATATATATATATATATATATATATATATATATATATATATATACAGGGTGTTCGGGATAAATTTGACATATTTATAATTAATTATATCTTTCCGTAAGTTACATGTATTAACACACACTTCTCTTCATTTAAAAGTTTGGACCCTTCTTCATTCATATACAAGATGTCAGAAAGGATGGATAGCTGGAACCCACCTGAATCATGGAAGAGAATAACTTGTATCATGATGATTCGTGCCCGCCATCAAAATAAGGATATTACGACTGCTGCCCAATGCTCCCTGAATACAGTAAAAACAATCAGGCATGAACTAGAGACTTGCAATGGTGACTACGAGGATGTAGCAAGAAGAAAGATCCCTAGCAGACGATCTGATTGCGTTCGTACAGCAGAATTCCTCGCAAATCTGCAGGAACAGGTGTTGAAGAACCCTGGCATTGGAATTCGGGCTTTGTTCGTGGAGTTGCTAACTGTAGTCAAGCCCTGGATAACAAGGGTAGCCAATGGTAGGCCGTATGTATGGCAGCAGGATTCGGCCCCTTGCCACACCTCTGGGAAAAGTCAAAAATGGTTGTCTGAAAATTTCTACGACTTCACCAGTCCAAATGTTTGGCCTCCAAACTCCCCAGACCTTAACCCCATGGATTATTTTGTATGGGGCGCAGTTGAAAAAGACACGAATCGCACTTCCAGTAATACAAAAGCCCAGTTAATGGATAAAATTAAAACAGTTTTTGCGGCCCTTCCCAGGGAGACTGTAGCATCAGCTTGTTCGAGGTTCCGAAGCAGAATTGAAGCTGTGATCGATGCTAATGGTGGTTATTTTGAGTAAATCTTGTTGATAGTACTGTAATTAACTCTGCCTGTAATGTTTTTTGTCAATTCATTAAATTTAATAGATACAAAGAAGATTTTCTTTTTCCTTACGAAACTGTCAAATTTATCCCGAACACCCTGTATATATATATATAATAGCCTTCGGGATTACATTCGACATTATGAGCTATTATAGCAGTTAAAATAAATATCTACTTATCTTGTGATACATTCAGTCAAAAAACTTGCAGAAAATTATTGGGGAAGATACATTCCTTGCGGGGGGGGGCGTGATTTGTACCTTGTATTAATTAAAGCACCTAGTTAAGTGGTGCAAAAATATGTCTTTTGCAAATCAGATATGCAGAAATAAAACATTGGTTAAAATGTATCATGTATCGGGCATTTCCACGAAAAAAAAAAAAGATTACCGGAGTAGGAGAAAATCACCACTTAAATTAAGAACTCAGAAATGATTTGGCAAAATAGAAAGAAATTTAAAATGTTTATCATTAAACAGAATTATCTGAAATTTGCATTATTTTTCTGCTTAAGACTACACTGTTTATAAAACGGACATATTTTTCAAACCTGTGGCGATTATCTAAAATGGACCAAAGTTATAGAAGTTAAGAAAATAAGCGGGCGCTATACTCACATAAATCTTGTAATGCTGATAACCAGATTGTAAACTTAACAACTATCGTGACACTTTGCTTTGCTAAATTCGAACTATTATGCAAACTGTATGCATAAAAGAAAGAAAGTTAAGATTCCCCCTCCGAAAAAAAAAACAAAAAACAGTACGCACTTCTCTGCTATTAAATGAGTAAAAAATCAGAAAAAAATGCAATAAACACGTTTTCAATCTAGGAAAATCGGAATAAAACATTAAATTAAAGATACCAAGAACTTATATATTTAGTTTAATCCTTTAATCAAGTGTAAGCAAACAAGTTTGCGCCTGAACTATTTTCAGGACTTCGGCAACTCGTATAAAGAAGCTAAGACTTCATCACTTGCCTTAGTATCCCATAATGTAAAGCACATCTCCTTGCGGACATGTATAATGCTATGCATTATGGGAAGGGTCACTACCCAGACCAGTTCTAACCTTTATTGAGGTCTCATCGGTGGGAGCCAACAACTTTCTCTAATCCAGGAATAAAACATTGTTCATTTCTAGTAAAAAATAAAAAATAATAATAAATAAAATAAGATAAATTAAATAAATGCGAAGAAATTTTGAAATAATAAATTGTTCTGTAGCAGAATACATGAGAAAGAACGAAAGCTAATTTTATTTTATCGAAAACTAATACAAAATCAAACAATATATTAATTCACTGCTTATAAAAAAAAAACGTGTACGCACACCGAATGCCGTAACTCGGCCTAGGTGCAGCAAGGTCATGGCCGTATACTAAATGGGGGGGAGGGGGAGAGATTAAGCTCAACAGTTTATGACGATCTCCAAAACATACAACAGATCTCCAAAACATACAACAGACATACACCTCTAGCCTTTCACGGCACAAATACATCCAGAGCTTTCTAAGCCATCGAAAAATTGTCTTTTCCTTTCTAGTTACTACTTTCGACCTATATACATCTCCTAACGCTATATAAATTCGAAATTCGCTCAATCTTAGACTACTGGTCCCGCATTTGGGGTGGAGAATAAAAAAAAAATCTTTCAAAAATTACTGATGCTCTCCGCGTAAGATGTATTTTTTTTTTATGGAAGCTGCTCCATATCGGTTTGGCCCCCACCATTCCTCCATTTTCTCCTAACTGCTCACATCCATACATAGTTCAGTTTCGAACTTATCGAAACCAGCTTCTAATCCTCCCTTTCATTTCAACTGCCTCTGTTCTTTGGAACAGACTTCTTATACTCCTTTTCTCAACTACAACCCCCAATTATTCAAATCATTTGTCTACAACACACATTATCAAGCATACAAAAGCATCCGAGTTCATTTCAATTAGGAATTACTGGGGATTTTCTCGAACCTGGAAGTAGAATGGACTTTGATTTGCGGAAAGTACAAGATACATGACTCAAAATTATCGAGCTGAATATAATTAAAAATAAACAGCCCAGCTAGATCACTGATAAATTCTATTTATCAGTGATCTAGCTCATGAATAATAGAAGTTATCAGTGTCCTGAAAATGATTCGACTCGTCTTGAATACTGATAAGCAAAAGAAACGAAAATAGTTGTTGCTTTATGCACTTGGAAGTTACAAGTTTCAAAAAACAAGTAGTGGTAACTGAGAAACCAGTACTACTCTACTTACCAATTAATTAAAATATTAATCAAGGTACACATTACATACACACTAATGGAAATCCTATCCCGAATAGCCAAGGAAGAGACCAATAATATCTGCCAGTTCTAAGTGTTCGCAATATGGTGTAGGGTATGTAAGTGCAATAATAACAATGGATTTCTCTCATTTTTAATTATTATTTTAAGTTTTTTTTTTTTTTTTTTTCAATAAGAAGTAAACAGTCTGGAACACAGAATATATTTTTGAAGGATAGGACAAGAGAATGGAATATGGGAATGTTCTTACCTGTGGCAGACAGTGTGAAGATCGGCACTAGCAGTAAAAGAAGCACAGGTGTGTGGATTCCTTGGGCTAAATGAGAGATAGAGAAAAAATCGCTAAAGAAAATACCACAAAGAAAAGAAGGAAGTCATTATGCAGATAGGATATGTGTACAGTTCAAAGAAAGAAAGGTTTCAACTCTTTTATCATTAATGAACTAAAGTGTGAACTCCAGATATTACAAACACTCGCGTTCCTGATTAAATTAATGAAAGTATTAATGCTGTAAATTCTAGTTAGTTAAGAATATTTTCGTTTAATACTATGTCTTTGACAAAAGCCTCTAACATGAATTGTATGGAAAGTGAGTCAACCGGTAGTTTTGTAAAATAAAGATATCATGTTTAAAAATAAAATTAAAAAAAAAAAAAGACGACATAGTATTCGCTGACAGTACATTAACCGAAATCAAGCGAATGGTTAAAAACAAAGCATGGCTATAGAAAGCGTAAGTTACAAGCTGAAACCATGAACCCGTAGATACACGAAATTTCACTACCACCGCACAAAAGAATACTAGCACAGCTTTGCCTAGCCATCTATTATTATTTATTTTATATTTGGGAGCTGTTCCTCTGGGATAAAGAGGAACCAGTACTTCACCACTCCAATTCATTTCGAAAAGTAGAGAAGGATAAAAAAAAAATACAACTTTTATAAAAATTAAAAAAAAAACATCTTTCTTAAAAAAGAAAATTTTAAAGAATTTTTTTTTTTTTGTCATACATGTTTGAACTTGTGAGAATATGATATTCTTCGTCTGTATTATGAAAATAAACACATCAAATTCAGTACTTGAGCGATATAGAATGTAACAACACTGTAGGGTTCTCTCTGGCCTTTTTTTTTATTATTTATTATTATTTTTTAATTATCGGAAGATGGGGGAATATTAAGTAATTCGATGCATTATATCTACTAATCCTAGCTAAATAAAAGCTAGCTACATAAATTATCACGCATGATATGCTGTACAGTCAAGAATATCTACCTCACAGGAATTAGACCATGAGTGAATAAATTATTGGTTGGGATTGTGGATGTTCCATTTAGTGATTTATTCGATCCTTTTCGTGGCATCACACGATATGAGAGAGGTGATAAACCGATACAGACTTCTAGAGATTATTTCCAGCAGTATGTTAATCACAGAAAGCCTGTGAAAATAACCTCCCCTCTGTCTAGGTGATATCATGTAATTATCACAACTACCATATTTCGAAACCTAGGAATGAAAGTATTTTCTTCTCTAAGTTTTGATGGACTCACTAATACAGAAATTCTCACTAAAATAGAAAACTAGTTAGAAGATATCACAAAAACTGTAGTTATGCTCTCAACTAGTTCTGTGGTAAGAGCAGCTATATTTTCGTGAAAAGAAGGATAAGCAGAGGAGAGGCGCTTACAATAGCAAGACAAGGTCAATTTATTTTATTGGAATGCTGGATCATTCAATTTTTTTTTTTCTTCCCTTCTACTGTTTCAAATATTATTTCCAATATTTTGTCTGTCAGGATTATTTTTGGTTTTCACAAAGATAAGCACTGCACCATTCACGATGATGGAGTATTAAGGTGACCATATTTTCGTTTAATCAGTTTAAAAAAAAAATAATAATAACTATTTGGCTATAGTCGCTGTGAAATAAGCAAAAGCATTTAAAAATGTTTTAAATAAATTACTTTATAATTACTAAACATACAAAGATACTACACTTTGCGATTATATATCGATTATGCTGTCACTCGTAAACGAACAATCTTAAACAATAAAATAAGAGGTAAGGAAATTGATTTGAGAGAGAAAAAAAAAGTACGTTCTGCAGTAATAGTGACATCATTCACTATCATTATAACCAGAGGCGGCTCGTGCATAGGCACTGCAGCACTCCCAATTTTTATTGCTATATAAATATATTTATTAATATTTGCTTGTAATATTTATTTTATCATCAACAATCCTATACAATTCTCTCATTTTGTATAAAAAATAATAAAAATTCATCTTGTAGCACTCAGGAGGGCGATGGAAGTTAGTAGCACTGTATTCACCACAGTTCATGTTGCTACGTGCGCAAGCATATGCACGCCATAGTGAGATGCGGGCTATTGGCGTAATGCGGCACTGTCCGTCGCGCTATTTCACTGTTGTTTATATACAGTTTGCGCCAGTAGAGTGTTCGTAGTACTTATCGTGTCTCTTTAAATATTTGGACATTACAATTAAAGATATAACATTTGTTATAGTTTTTATTTTAGAACATTATTAATATATATATATATATATTTTTTTTTTAAGTAATTTCGAATTATACCAAGCTGTATAATTTTCTCGATAATAAACAACATTTTTTCATGTTTAATTTTTTTTTTAATTTTTACCATAATTTTGATATTTTATCCAAACACGTATACACTGTACTTACAGTGTGTATGTAATTTCGAAAGTCGGAGCACCCCCACTGATTATAACTGATAACAGATATAATTTCTTTTCGCCTAATTTTGCTACTAAAAATGGTCCCACTAAAGTCAGAATCGAAAAGATTTGAGAATTTTAGTCGATATCTAGATAAAAATTTAATTAAATTTCATCCATCTAAGATGGAATTACAGGGACAGTGCCCTCATTTCGGGGGGGGGGGGAGATAGGATTTTTTAGGGGAAAAATGAAGAAAATAAGAAGATGACATTTGTAAAGATAATAACGGCAATTGTTACTATTCTTTCGACTTCTTTTCATTAACACCGGGAGTTTTTTAAGCGTCTTATATAAATCTTTAAAAATTAATTTACTTCAGAGAACATAAAACAAACTTTTATGTTCTCTGAAAATAATACCGGTTTCAAACTATAATCTCTGAAATATTAAAGCACAATGTTGCAGGAAAACTTTTCAATAAAATTTTTATTTGTGGTTTCCTAAATACGTAGTGAGTCGTGCTTCTACGGGGCGTCTGGAAAAGTTCTGATAAACACCTAGAACAAAAATGATATTAAAGCAATTGATATAACCACAAGAAAGAACATACGAGGATCTAAGAATATAAGTTTACCTTCATAACGCTCCTACTAGTATGTTCTCGAATATAACTATGGACCTTAAAGCTCAAAAGAACAGTTAGTTGTTTAAATACATAGCTTAATCTCCCCTATATATATATATATATATATATATATATATATATATATATATATATATATATATATAATGATAAGCCTTTTTATGTCACGTTTTTTGAAACGTTTTGAAACTCAGGGGGATACCCTGAGTGTCGAGTCTTCAAAATTCGAGTCATCAGAATTAAAGGAGAACCGGCCTACCAGGCCGGAACACGGGGTGGGGCGTATTCTCCCTAGTATTCTATAAGAATTTTAACTTGGCTTAGGAGGTTGGTAATCGACATACAAGTATATTTGTAGTTGGCTTCTGAGACACATACATAATATACTATATTTTAGTTGAAATTATTTCCCTTCTATCAAGCCCCCAGATGTGCTCTAACAATAAAAAATTAATAATTAAAAACAGCTGGCTGGGTGGATAGTGTCTCTGCTCTTCAACCGATAGGTTGAAGAGCAAGGACACATCGGTTTGCATCCCACTGCGGGTATGAATGGGAGATTATTTTGATTGCCCCTCTGCTATACTGAAGGGATGAAGTGGTTTGAAAAGTTCCATGATTGGTCTCTAGAGACTGGTTTCCGAATTATGTAATAAAAAATAATCAAAGTTAAAAAAGAACAAAACAAAAACAGCACTCACACACTATTAATGCCCATAAGTTTATTACATTTCATGAGGAATCACATAAAAAAAGGGGAGGGGAAACAAAAACTAATGATTTCACTTTCAAGCACGTTTTGGAAGGCCAAAAACTTAGAGTGAAGGATTTCGGAATTAATGTTTCTATATAACCTTGGGGAGGGGCAGGGTCATACCTACGTACAGGCACTTGTGGCTCTAGCAGGATGGGAGTACAAAAAATTAGGGACAATTTAAAGGTCCCAAAGAATGAGGAGGAGGGGGGACGAAAAGTGTAAATTGGGCATGGGGAGTGGTTCTTTGAGCACTTTGCATATATTTCTAATGTACACAAGTAAAAGAGAATGTACTATTTTCCCACAAAGTGGTGGTTAACTTGTAGTAAAAAATATTGTCTAATAGTCAGTAAAAATACTAAATTTTAAAGGCATTCTAATTTATTTCTTTTTTTCTGAATTAAAAAAAAAATTTCATCAAAGAAAACGTGACATTACAACTTTCGACTGGAAACAACCTGAGTTTGATTCTCATCGTGACGAGAGGAATCATTATATCGCCTTTTTCATTTGAAGATTAGTCAGCCTATCTCATACGGATATATCAGTGTTTTTTCTAGTGGAAAGTCGGTTTTTTTTATCCCACATACATATTGCCATGAAACTATAAGTCAGCGCAGCACCTAGAGGGGGGGGGGACAAGGAGCCCTTCCCCCCAAAGAAAAAGGAAAATAGCAAGAACATTTTCCGAAAATATTTTCCTAATTAAAATTCATTTTTTTTAATTTATGTTGTGTCTTGTCTTCTATTTCTATACTATTTATGAATTAGAGATCATCGCAGATGCTCAGTCACAGGTCGCATGCGATGCGTAGTGTGTATCCTGAAATCATCTACTCAACTCGGTTCCAAGATTAAATCCTGAGTGCGCTACTGCCATAGGTAATTTACAGACAAAAAAAAAACAAAACTGTTAGTGGCCGGGATGGTGTAGTGTAGCTGGAGATGTGTAGAGGACTCCTTGGAGGTATAATAATAATCAAAGGCATTATTTCTTAATTTATGCCTTAAGTCAAACTTGCAATTTTAACCCAGTTTTACTTTTCCAGTTTTTTTTGTTATCTGGCTGTTAATTTAATGCTATACACACCCTCTAAAACCAACCAAACAAAGCTTGATATGCTTCTATGCAGTAGGGCACTCAGGGTTTAATCTTGGGGGGGGGGGGGTGAGCAAGTTGAGTACACGATTTGAGAATAACACTCCGCATCTCACACGACCTATGACTGAGCATCTGCAATGATCGCTAATTCATAAGTAGTGTAGAAATAGAAGACCCAACACAACATAAATAAATACAAAAAAAAAAAAGAATTTTAATTAGGAAAAGATTTTTTTTGTGGAAAATTTTCTAGTGTTTTTTCCTGTTTCTTTAGAGGGGCAGGACCTCTTGGCCCCTCCTCTGGGTGCACCACTGCTTCTATGAGTCTTCATTAAGCGATTTTATCATATTTAAATATCTGAATGTTGACATGTCTTCCATTTAAATTTCCTACACTGCTTCTTGTTTATTCTGTTTTTCCTTTTGAGCTTTAGAATCGCATTATCGAATTAACGTTCAAACTGTTTTAAATGGGTATTGCCAACTTGTACTGACCAAACAAAAGTATTATAAATATTGTTTATTGCAAATGTCATTAAACTGTCTATGACTAAGTAGTGCTTCGTCCAGCAATGGACAGAAAATAGCTGATGGTAATGATGATACTTCACTTGGAAGTACGAAAACTTTAATGGAATTTCTTTGCTGGAATAATACTATTCTATAGTAAGCAGAGTTTGACAAGTAAATTCCAACCATGTTTTTTTTCATTTTTTTCTGAACAGAACATGACCATATTTATAACACTAGTAGATACTCATGTTATCTATAAGAGTTTTTGTCAACTAGAATAAATGCATTTTTACTTAAACAACAAGTACACAAACCCCAATTTGTAAATGCTTTTACAAATTTTTTCTTTCTTTCTTTCTCTCTCTCTCTCTCTCTCTCTCTATATATATATATATATATATATATATATACCTACAATGAAACCACCACTAGTGCAATGGTTGACAATTAGTTTACTTTGCACTTAAAGTATTATGGGTAAAAAAAAAAAAAACTGGATTCCACAGATGCTGAATGTTATCATTGTTATTTTTCACTTCTATGAAGTTCTATGCGGAAGGCTACTTCATCCACAAGCCATCAAATGGCTTGTGGCATCAAATGCAGTGTCTGTTAGCTGTGTACATTCCCAGACCAGTCCGTATGCTTTGCAAGATGAAACATGCATGGAAAAATCCTGGCATCTCTATATGAGACTAGCTAACTCATATTAGTAGTCATTTATTAATTTAGTTATATTATGACTGAAGTAAATAAGGTGATGAGAGCAGTATATTATGTTTGTTAACTAATCAGCTAACTTACCTTCAGTTGGAAAGCCATAAAGTTCTTTATGTTTGAACCCTATTTTTTCAACTGAAGGATAAATATCATGACAACCTTTAGAAGGATGAAAGAGGAGAGGGAGAGAGAGAGAGAGAGAGAGACTCTGGGTAAAGAAAAAAAAGCAGAAAGAATTGATACAGCTTAACAGATCATTTGGTTAGACTGTTTAGAAATCAGTTGCCACAACTATGCTGTCAGTCAATGTTAATGCATGCAGTAAATTCATAATTAAAATATCATTATGATACATATAATTCAATTATGATACAATATAAGTGAAAGTTAGATGTTTCATAAACATGAAACATCTTTTTCCCATTTTAGTAGTATTTCTGCATATTGCTGAGAGTTAGGGGATTATTTCTTTCTTTCTTTTTTTTTATTATTAAAATTCTTGAAAAGTTTCAAAATGAAAGTCTTCTTTCAAAAATGAATATACATTTCCATAACATCATGGAATGGTAATAGCATTGTAGCTAAAATTTTAAAAAGTTAGTTTGTTTGCACAGAATATTGTTTAAAAATGACACACATACATACATACACACAAACTGTACAAAAATATCAAATAAACTAAAAAAGTATGGTAAATATTTTAAAGAAACACTGAACTGAGCATGAAGAAAATAAGAACCAAGCATTCTGAGCAAATAGCATGTCACTCACAACACACTCATAAAAAATCCACCCCCCCAACAAATGCTCCCTTGGACTTTTTATACAAAATTCAGCTGTACAAAGAACAAAAAAGATAAAATATATAGAATATTACACTAAATGTACATAAAATGTGTGTGAAAGTACAGTGTGTGTGTGATGCATGCAGAGATCAGAAGAAAGAGATGAAGGAGAAGTGAAAAATCAGGAGAGTGGTACTGAAGAGACAGAAGTATTTGGCAGTGGAAACAGTAGTATGGGAGATGAAGAGAGAATAGGAATGCAGCAGGTACAGGGAAATGAGGGGGGGGGACAGAGCTTGGGTGGACAGGGAGACATAGCATAGGGAGAGTGGACATTGAAAGTGGCAGTGAATGTGTGTATGAAGATGGAGTATATTGTGATGTGAGTGGTAAAGTTGAGACTGAGCAGATATATATGGTAAGTGGTGATAAAGATGACTGGGTGGGTGTGGTGGAGAAATCACAACCAACACATGACTTAGATAGGACTGGCTATAGACTAAAAATGAACTGCTCTGTTTGTTTACAAATGCCAGAAGTATCAGATGTAAGGGGGATGAAACGGTTTCAGTGATTGAGTCTATTAATTCCAAAATCATTGGAATAAGTGAAACATGGTTGGAAGGAAAATGATATCTTAACGGGAATAGACAGAGACATCACGAGGAATTTTGGCGCCTATGGCCAGGAAAGAAAATTGCACCATTGATGCCTATAGCCAGGAAAGAAAATTGTGCGGTTCTAAAAAAAAAAAACTTTAAAAATCTCAATTTTTACACCTATGTAAAATTAGCACCTATGGACAGGGCCACATTGGCCATAGCCTCACTACGCCTCTGGGAATAGAAATGGAAGGATACAGTATTTTTTCAGAAGGATAGAAAAGGCAAGAAAAGAGGGGATGGGGGTGCTGCTGATGATAGTAGGGGAATTAAGTCCACATAAGGTAGGTTGAGAGGAAAACATATTTAGGTGGATGTTGTTATAGGCCTGAGAATGTGGAGGGTGGTGATGAAGAAATGTATAAACAACTTGGATTAATGAACAAAGGAATGGAATTATTATGGGTGAGTTTAATTATGGCAGTATAGATTGGAATGAAGAGACAGCATCTGAGAATAAGGAAACTGAATTTCTCAAGTTCTTGAAAGATAACTATTTCAGGTACCATGTAAAGGAGGGCACATGAGGATCGAGAGTTCTAGATCTAATCATTTCATCAGACGATGTGATGTGAAAGGGGTTTCACATTTTCCTCCAGTTAGTGAAAGTGATCAGGAAGTAATTGCCTGTGCTGTGGCTAGTTATTTGCAGACTCTTGTAAGGAAATGATATATGTGGAATTATAAGGCTGATGATTATGACAAGCTTAGGAGACCAATTGGAATCATAATATGGAACGAGGAGTTGAGTGGTAAGGAATTAAATGCTGCATGAGAAATGACAAAGAAATATACAACAGCATCAATATGTGAATATATTCCGAAGGCCAAAAGGCTGAATAAGGTAGGTGTAAAAATGGATGAATGTGGAGCTTAAAAATGAAATCTGAAAAAATAAAGTACTTTTGGAGGAAGTACAAGATGAATAATAGTAATAATCAGTTACATCAGGGCGGTCCAAAACAAGGCACCTGGTGCAATTTTGTGTGGCCCTGTGGGTTTTGATTTTCACGAGCAAAAAAATAAAATAACAATTTGAATCAAATGCGCATTAATTCTATCACTAATCGATAATCTCGATGTTGGTAATTTTATTTGGTGTTTTTACATCGCTATATACCCACGTGTTTTTCAAATATTATATATGTCAAAGAAGCATTTTTACACTGTTTTGCTCTAATGCACATGCTCCAGGCGCTTACACAGAACGTGAGCACGCGATTAGTGCGCAATTAGTGTTGTTCATTTGTTTTCAGCTATCGAGGTTGTGTCACTGCTGCTCACTAGATTATTAGATATACATTGGATGCTGTCCTCGGATAAATCTTTTTTTTTTTTAATATGGCCCTCGGATTACCTAAGGTTGGACAGCCCTGAGTTACATTACTATTATTATTATTATTATTATTCAGGCCTCCATGGAGTCAAAAGACTCATCGTGGGAGGTCCTTTCTAAGAAATACGTCTATCAAGACTCATCAAGGGAGGTCCCTCCTAAGAAACACAAAGTCTATCATACCACTCCTTAAAAGCATTGACCGTTCTCGCTCTCACCACTCTATCAGGCAATGCATTCCATGGTTCAACCACCCTCCATGCAAAGAAACCACTCCTCACCCTCTTTCTCACAATTTCCTTTCGTAACTTCCAGGGATGGCCCCTTGTCATGACTCCTTCCCGCTGTTCAACCAAGCGAAAGAAGAGTATAAAGAACAAGCCAGTAGAGTAACTCAGTTAGTAAGGAAAATAAAAGCGATTATAAGCAGAAATTGGCAAATCAGGCAAAAACCCTAGAGAGTTTTTTAGATATGTGGCAAGTAGAAGGACGAATGATCATTGTAAGATGAAGTTAATGGATAAAAGTGGTAGAATGGTAACTGCTGCAGAAGACAATGTTGAGGTATTCAGTGATCAATTTATAAGGGTGTTTCATCCTGATCATGAGGAACTTGCGCGTAGAGGACACAGGAGAGGATGGCTTAATTGTGAGGGAGCAGGTGGTATTAAAGGAAATAAATAAACTTGATGTCAATAAGGTGATGGGATTTGATGACATATCACCACATATCTTAAGGGAAGGTTCCAGGTAATTGGCAGTAGCATTTGCATGCCTGTTTAATAAGTCTTGCAACAGCGTAAGTTCCAAGGGAGTGGAAAGAAGGTAAAATTGTTCCACTGCACAAAACTTGTTAGGTTGTGGCTACAAATCATAGGCTAACCTGTATATGGTGTTGTGGAAGGTACTAGAGAGATTGGTGAGAACTAGGATACAGAAATGTGTTTAGCAACCCGTTTCTCTATCCTAATGGCAAACTGTATAAGGATGGTATGAGCAGAGGAGTGAGGAGAACGTTCTTTGCATGGTGAGTGGTTGGTGATTGGAATGCATTGCCTGAGTGTGTTGTGAATGTAGACACATTGAATCCATTTAAATCATGGTTGGATGAGCATTGTGTGCAATAATGTGTACCTCCCATGATGAGTCTCTGACTCCATGGAGGTTAGATGTTAATAATAATAATAAATGTATGATGTTGGATCAATAATCCACTTCTTGTACACAACACATATGTGTGGGGGAGGGAGAAGAAAGAGAGAGAATTATTCTATTCATTGTTTATAAATGAGCACCAACTGGTTTTAATCCTACTCTCGGGGACCTCATCTGATGCACAAAAAAAAAAAAAAAAAAAAAAAAAAAAACAGAAGAAAATATTCAGAGCCTGAGAAACATTAAAAAATACAGTAACTGTCATTACATTAAGCACAGATTGCTATCAAATGATACCATTCTGGACATAATGGTACTGTTGAATGCACATGTAGTTGTCTCACATTTACCATAGCTGAAATGCAGTTATTCCCACAGTGCATCCCCTAGATGAGTCTTGATAGACTTTGTGTTTCTTAGGAAGGACTTCCCATGATGAGTCTTTTGACTCCACGGAGGCCTGAATAATAATAATAATAATAATATAAGACTGGCTAACTCACCTTTAGTAGAAAGACTTCTTCTATTGTTCCTCACATTTAATGGAATTTGAATCTGGGTTTGTCTAACCAATGGACAAATATCATGACATTCTTGCGAATGCACTGTGAAGGTACTTTTGTAACGGTTTACTTGCATTGAAATATTTTGATTATACAGTGATTGATCTATGCAGTTCATAATGAAATTTGAAATAGCATTAATAAAGATCTTTTCTTTCAAATAGAAATGTAATAAATTTACTACTTCAGTTATCATAACTGTATCACAGCGATCTCATCTCCTCTTTTATTAATGCATTAGCTGAATGGACTACTAAAATAAAGTAACTTGGCATTCATAAACTTATTTTTTTTTCCCCTAGAAGAGAGGCAGCTGATCCCATCTTCAGCTGAATCTGGTTAGTTTTTTACAGGAGAAAATATCCTGCACCTCTGTATGAGACTGGATAAATCAACTTCAGGTAAAACACCTTTGCATCTTAGTCAGGACTTGAACCCAAGTCTTTCCAACAAAACAGCATATCATTCTTCCTAATATGCCACAGAGGCATGTTAATGATATCAGTAAGTCACACAAATTTTTGTATAGTAGTAATACTACTAATAGGATTATCACTCCACTTATTATAATTATTGCATCTTATTAAGAAAGAAACCAAACCATTGACTAATGACTACATTAGTCAATGGTTTGGCTTAATTAAATAAGTTTTGCACATCCCAAGAAACAAGAGATAAATGCTTTTAAAAGTTTCACTGACTGGGAATATTTCACATTTCTTGCTAGAATTATGCATGAAGAAACAATCTTGCTAGGGATTTGGAGTTTTAGTAGATGGGAAGTTGAAGTTCAGGGATCATACAGCAAAGATTGGGGAGAGGATGCGATGATATCTGTGAAATTTGAGAATGAATACAGACAAGGAGAAAGGAGTGAAGGATATATTTTTCAATCATGGAGCCGTGTGTGATTGGAAAGGCTTGCCATTATAGATGGTAAGTGCTGATAGTGTGAATGAATTCAAGAGAAGGCATGTCAGGTGGTGTGAGTGATGTCTGGCCTCTTCTTGGTATAATTATTATTATGTGGCTCAGTTGGTAAGGGCAGCCAAAGTGCAGAATGAGCAATAATTAATCCATCTGGTGAAGAAAAATCCTAGAGAGTTCTGATATGTGGAAAGTAAAAGAAAGGATGATTATGGGAGGTTGGTATTAGTGGATAAAAATGATAGGTTGGTAACTGTTGAAAAATATAGTCAAGTTATATCATTAAAGTAATTCATTCTCATATGTGGGATATCACAAGGAGCTTGAAAGTAGAGGATAATATGGGTGGAGGAGGAACTGATGGCAAGTGGGTAGGAGGTATATGAGCAATTACGAAAACTTTGATATTAATAAGGCAGTATGACTGAATGACAAATTACTATGTGTCTTCAGGGACTGAGCAAGTTAAGAGCAGCTTTAACATACCTAATTAACAAGTCTTGTGACAGGAAAAATACCAAAGAAGTGCAAAGAAGTTAAGAGTTCTACTTCACAGTTGGGATGAAAAGACTAATGCTATGAATTATAAGACCAATCTGTATGTTTGGAGTTGTGGGTTAAGGTGTTGGAGACTAGTGAGGACATTCAGAACTGAGTTGACCCGTGTTATTTTTGAAATCCGTCTCTAGTAAGCAGGGTGGTGATCTGCCACCATCCCCTCCTTACTGGAGGATGTCACCTAAGACATCTATTTCCATAGTGAGATTTGATTGAACCTAAAACCTGTTGGTTGAAGAGTAAACATGCTGTCCACTTGACCAACCAGACTGGCAATCTAAATATATTGGTATCTAGATTTTGCAAGGGCCTTTGATAAGCTGTCACATGATATATTCATAACTAAATTCTAATGGATGGGTTGGATAATAGATAAGTGAATTGGTTAGGTGGATGATGCAAAATTGGAGAGAACTATTAGGAGTATGGCAGAAGACATAGCCTTAGAGGAAGATCTAAATAAACTATGTGAGTTGAGTGGGAAAGTGAGTGGAACCATCAGTTCAGTGTAATGTTATAAGGTACTGAAATCTGGCATGCAAAAATAGGATGCAGAGAATTCAATTGGTGGAAAAAGTTTGAAGCAGATGGAGTGGTGGTGCACCTGAAGATCACGGGTTATACTGCTAAAATTGTGAGGACATTACAAGATTATGATAACGACGAGGACTTTTTAACATACAGAAGTAAAGAACAGCGCTATTGTATAAACTCTTGATCAAGCCATACATGAATTACTGTACATATGAGTACATCTGGTCATCCTGTTTTCAAGAAGATATCGTGGGGAAGGACCAGATGTAACTAAGTTTCTAGTTTCTGAAATATTGGGCATGAGGACAGATTCAGAGAGTATCAGCTAATCCCTCAACATCCATTGCATTAGTATGGTACTATAGCTTTCTGACCTTTCATGAAAGGGAAATGTAGACTTTAGGTTTGGCAAACCAACAGAGAAGAGGATGGGGGGGGGGAATAACAACAAACAATTGTTACCTGAAGAAATTTGGTAGATACAAGATACATTTTTATATCCCTAGATGATGAGTATGAGAGTGGGTTAGAAAGGGCATGAGAGTGGTTAGATTTTTCTACTTATAATTAATAGACCTTCATGGAGTCAGTAGACTTATTGTGGGCAATCTTACTCAACCAGCAGCATATTATCATACTGTATCTTAAACTCATTCAAACTCTTTAAAAATTCACAATACATTCCACTTATTCAATATTATTCATGTGAAAACTTTACTTTTTATCGCTCCCTTGCAACAGTCTTATACAAGTTCGAGAGATGACCTCTTATCCTCATCCCCCCCCCAACTTTGTGAATAATCCATTCTTTATTTATCTGATAAATCCTTCCCCCTCTTCCCTTATCAACATGAATGCCTATAGCATATCCTCTGTTTATTCATTAAGTTCTTAAATTTGACATTTACTCAAAACTTTCTTTATAACCAACATTTAGGATACTGATATTGCTTTAATTCTATTCATGGCAATTTATATTCAAGACAGTTTTTTTTTTTTTTGATACCATACATAGTGTTTCCAGATTCTAACACTCTTTAGAGTTTCTTGATTACCACAGAAATCAGGTTAACAAATAAGTGTGGCTGTGCTGCCTCTTCCTCCCTTATTTTCCCAGTATTCTTCCTATTCAAACAGCCATGTCCTTTTTTGGCACTAGCAGTGTGCCATCTCAGTTTCAAGCTTCTGTCGACTATTCCCTCCCACCACACACACACACATACCAAGAAACCAAATGTCTTTCACATTTTAGACTAGTTTTACTAATAAATAAAGAACATAGCATTATATTTCTGCACTCTGAAGTGCAAAGTTCTTGCACTAAAGTGGCAACCTCATTCATCTGTTTATAAAAAGTCTATTTAAATCTTCCTGAAGGGACTATAGCCGGCAAAGGTTGGTCGATTGGTAGAGCCTCTGCTACTAATGGCTCAGTTAAGTAAGTTTGAGTGCGGTTAGTAGTTGGAAGGGACCAATCGTTCGATGCTGTTGGCACACTCTCCCTCGTTGAGTCTTTGGACTCCCTGGAGGTGTCAAATTATAATAATAATAATAATGATATTATTATTATTATCAATTCCTATCTCTCTCTCAATTTTGCATTATCAGTAACAACAGAACATAGTGGCACAAGAATAGACCTGTCACATGCCACTGGTTACCTTTCATTTTCAGGTACAAGTTGCTACTCTTATAAATAACTTGCTGGTATATCATTCAGATAACAAATCTCCTGTCCATTCACTCATCCTTACCATCACCTTATCTTCACCCATGAAATGAATTTAAGAAGCATTATGATATGCAATGTGCAACTTCTCTAACTTATTTCTTGTGATGAGTCCCAGAAGTTCAATCAATGTATTGAAGAATAATATTTTTTGAGTACCTCATACCTTAACCTCCACAGAAAGTTGCCTCAATATTTCTTCAGATGAAAGTTTTATCTTTCTTTAGAATATGTTGTTCACAAGTACGAAACATATCAGGAAATTATATCCATGACAGGATTATTTTTTTATTTTTTATTTTTGATACCAAAGCTATAGATTTCATTTAAAAAATGCCATCCTAGGTTGGCTATTACAGTATCCTGGGAGGAGAGATATACATTTTGACAACATTACACTCATGATGAGCCTATGAGTATGCCATATATTTTTGGCATACCATTGATCTATGTAAAGAAATTATACTTTATCTGCAAAGTGTAATTTCTTTACATAGATCACTATATACAACACTACAAAGTCAATTTAACTTGGTTTGAAAGTAAGAACATCTTACAATACAGTGAAGACATCTAATATTCGTATATATTCATAGGAAGAAATTTTTTTTTTTCATTTGGTTATGAAGTATATCATATACTTGACAAGAAATTATATTCTTGTTTTAATACTTATCCAGGTGTAAGAAAAACAAAGTCTGAGCATGAAATATTTTCACAGCAAGTCTACTTGTATGGAGGATGTTGACATCACATCAAATGCTTTAGTATTTGATGATGTCTACCCCATAATGTAAAAGAGTACACTTCTTTTTTGGAGGTGTTTATTGCTATATTATGGAAAGAGCCACTAACTGGATTGCTTTTGACCTTTATTGAGGTTTTGTCAGTGGGAACTAGTTATGTACATCTGAATAAGGAATATAGTAATGGTATATAACATGGGTGGCCTGGCCACAATGTGGCTCGTGAGTCGCATGCGGCTTGCATCCGTGCATCACATGGCTCTTCACGATCTACCAGGAAAAAATAAACAAAAAGAGAATAGGAGATAACAAAAAAAAAAAGAGGAACAAAATTTAAAAAAAAAAGAAAGAAAAGAGAGAGAGAGAGAGAAACAGGTTAATAAAAAATTATTGCAATAAAAAAGTTTAATTCGAAATACATTAAATGAAGTTTACTTTGAACAATTAGAATAATTTTAAAGTCGAAACACAATAATTTTAGTTACTTATTTACTAGAAGAGCCCTTCCTTGTATCTATTTTCTTAGTAAGCTCCTTAAAATTAGGTGCTTACTAAGTAATTACTAAGTGTAATTAGTCAAAGCAGTTCTTACAAGCTCATTACAACCTCGCCATGTGCATACTCACTCCCGTATCATCGCATTGGTCAAAGGTTGGGGTTCTTCTAAGTCTTGCCAGAATTATTTTGGCTCCAACGTACTTGGCTACCCCTGGTATATAATATACTATATACCATTACCGTATAAAATGGAATATAGTAATATATCATTTTACTATATATCTGTAAGCTGTCCTTGGGAGATGACCTTCCTGTGCTCTTGCAGAACAGTGTTTTCCTTTGTGGGCTTGCTTGCTGCCATGCCAGATGCTTGACACATAGCAGGTTTTTGGTTGCTACTATGTTGAGCTGCAGCTTGGTGCATCAGTGGACTTGCTATTGCTGCTGTGTTAGGCTGAGGTATGGCTCTGTATTTAGGGAGGAGCCAAGAGACTACTAAGATTTTTGAGAATTTTTTGATTTATGTGAGAGAGGGGGCTTTTTTTTCTTTTAGATTACTCTCATGAGTATTTGGAATCCTGAGGATACTGAACTAATGAAATCCTCAATAAAGATTGAAACCAGTGTGGGTAGTAACTCTTCCAGTAATGAATGGCAATAAACACTGAAAGGAAATGTGCACTATGTGACACTATTTGGGATACTAAAGCAATTTATGTGAAGTCTACAGTCCATATAATAGACTGTAGAAGGTGTCATGTAATAATAACTTGTATTATATAGTCTACAGTCTATATAATACAAGTAGACTTGTTGTGAAGATACTTCATGTGCAAACATTGTTTGGCACTTGAGTAAGGATTAAAACAAGAATACAATTTTTTATTTCTTGTCAAATAAGCACCTCCACAGCCCAAATGGAAAACCAACAGTACATTGTGTCATTCCATTGAAAAAGAACCAAGTTTAATTCTTATCTTGATGAGAGGAATCATTGTATGGGCTTTTTTCAATTGAAAGTGGAAGTAGTAGGGTTTTTTCCTCCTGCATATAGACAAATCATCCATGAAAACACACACACACCATTTATAGACATGCATGTGTATATATACAGCATGTGTGTGTGTGTATGCGTGTGTGTGTATATACATACACTGGTGGTGATGGTGCTGTGTGTTGATGGTAGTAGTGTCATGTAATGGGAGGATTAAGTAAGGGAAATAGTGAGTTATAGTGAAGTGGCATGACCTGCCATGATGAGTCCTTAGACTCCTTGAAGGTGTCATGTAATAATAATAGAAATTACATCCTGATTTGACATATATTTCGGAGACAAGTGTTTTATCCATTAAATATAATAAAAAAACATTAAACCACTGGATGAAACTTTGCAAGACTTTTTCAAAATACTGAATAGTTAAGTCATGAACAATTACATAAAAAAAGCTTATATAAACAACCCATTCATCATATTAATTCCTTAAGATGCATAGTGTGATGGCAATCTTCACTTGCACATTAAATAGTGAGTAAAATATTTACATACGTGCAAAAATTTAGAGTTTGTTGTTTAAATGAAAAACAGTGGGATTATAGCAATAAAGGAAGGTGAAAATGTGGAAGATATGACAGACTTGAAAGGCAGCATGAAGAGGATGGCAAAACATTTGAAGTCAGTAATAAACACTGTGTAACAGAAGAGCATGACAAGAAGACACTGTGTGTGCGTGTTGTACAGATATGATAATACAGTTGAGGAGAAAAGCAACAGATGAATAGTAATGAATGGCACAGCAAGAATGTGTAAGAACAGAGATCTTAAATATGTGGATGGCTGGAGCATATTTGATGACATAAGAGAGTTGTATGAAGAGATGGGATACATGTGAACCCACAAGAATGCAGGCATTTATTCTCTGAGGCAAGTGAGTGTGTTAGGGTAGGGAAACTAGAGTTGTCAGGGTGGAGGGTAGCAGAGAGAAATGGGAGGATGTATAGTATATCATGGAACCAACTGGAATCTTAGGAAAGCAATAATAGGTATAAGAATATTGGTTGAATGTACTGTGTTTTTTCTAGACACAAATTCCAATGCACAAAGTGGTGCACTTGCTAAATCATTCTGTAATCATTTAGCAAGAATGATGATTATAAGTGATCATTATGGGATGACAATAGCCAATATAAATGGGCAGAATACTGCCAAAGGATAGATGTCTTTGGCAGCATGTGGTGGAGGAAATATGAATACTGATAGTTTTAGATTTGATTTTAGAAGTAAGGAGATTCATGTTCCATCATATAAGGCCTTGATTAGACTACACATATGGATTAATGTGCACAGATTTGTTCACCTGGTTTTCAAAAGGACAAAGAGATGTTGGAAAGCATCCAGAAGCGATTAATTAAATTAGTTTCTGATCTTTGGAATGTTGAATATGAGGAAAGGTTGAGAAGATGCAATTTACAAAGTCTAGTGAATAGTAGGATGAGTGGTGATATAATAAAGATGTATGAGTTGGTATGAGGTTGTTATAAGATCAATGTTGCCAAAGTTTTTCATAAAATGGTTGGGAATCAGGGGGGGGAGAACAAGAGGTCATCCCCGGAAGCTATATAAGGAGGGTGTGAACAAGGGAGTGAGAAGCAAGTTTTTTGCATGCATAGTTGTGAATGATTGGAATGCCTTGCCTGAGAGTGTGGTGTCTGTAGAGAATCTGAATGTATTTAAGATGCAGTATGATTAGCTGTGTGTATGACAAAGGGACCTCCTAGACAAGTCTTTGAATTCATGGGGGTCTAACCTACTGGGAGTTAAATGGATGAGTTACATCATATTGTAGGCACTACATAAAAATGTATACAAATGTTATGGAAGGAACATAAGGAGAAATGTGATATATGATGAACAGACCCATAAGCACTACAAAGCAAAAGTAACCAGCAGGGTTTTTTTGTTTTCTTTTTTCTATAGGTTGTAAACCTAACCTGTTCTATAACCAACAGAGGTTCAGAGTGGTACACTAACCTACTTGGCCAACTAAGCTAGCATAGGAATAAAAATCAGACTATTAGAGGAAATTAGACAACTCCAAGAATTCTTTGCTGTGACTGGTAGAGAGATAAATGATTACAGCAGGACAACTCTGAATGCAAAATGTGATGACAGCAAGGAAAACAAAAAGTTGCATTAAAATGCTGTGATCACGTTTTCAGGGATCAGCCAGGTGTCACAATAATACAGTGACTGATGTGACAGAAGTGAGAATAGATGTACTTGAACTACAGGTGCTCAGGGTATTGTAAGATCTTAATGTGAATATAGAAACAGGATTAGTGGCATGTGATCCAGTTGTGTAATTTAAGTCCATTGGAAAGGTCCTAAGTGAGTGGGAGTACAGAGAGAGAGAGAGACTGTGTGTGTGTGTGTGTGTGTGTGTGTGTGTGTGTGTGTGTGTGTGTGTGTGTGTGTGAGTGAGTGTTATAGTTCCATTACATAAAAGTGGCTGCAAGAAAGATATAGTAAATTATGGAAGAATCAATATCTCAGGTGCAGTATTACAGTACTAGAGAAATTGGTTAGGCCATAATTCATGAATAGATGGACAGAATCATATTCTATGGGGAGAGTACACCTTGACAAAGACATACTTTACAATAGAGCTGGACTTTGCAAAAGCATTTCACAGGATACTATACAGAAATCTATCATCTAAATTGCAGCAAACAGTGATGGATATGAAGTTGGCAAGATGATAACAGATGGAGCAAAATTTTAAAGAAGGTAAGTAACCAGCCATGTGTCATAGAGCTCAGAACTCAGACCATTGTTTTTTAATTATGTTAATGATACTGGGGATGACTACAAGGAGAAGGGCATATCCAGTTCTGTGCTGCTGGTGAAATGCTAGACTTGGGGATGGTAGTAGTCAATAAAGAAGATAAAATGACAATTTGAATAATTTATATTGATAAACCGAGATGATAAGCTGTACTGCATACATGACAGCAGATAGCAAGAACTAATTGTTTTAAGAATTTGGGACTGATGATGGACAGAGCATTGAAGTTCAGAGAATATAGTGTAAAAAGTAGACATAATAACACAAAGGATTACTTGGATGTTGAAAAGAACATGGATGAGTAGCAATAAGGAAGTTATCATCAGACTTTATAAGACTTTGATATAATGACATCTGGAGTGCTATGTCAGATTTGGTTGCCAGTAGTTTGTAGGGATCAGGAAATGAGGACAGAGTGAAGCTCTGCAGATTGAAATATGTGGATGATAAGTAAAAAAAAAAGACAGGTGCCTGCAGTATTCCATCTTCTGATAAATGAAATATTTTAGTCAAACTGGAAAAATAGCCAAAATATTGGACTATATACAGGGTGTTTCAAAAGAGGATATACAACTTTGAATGACAATAGAAGGTAAATAACGATAGAGGAACAATTTTTATTACCGTGCAAAATGTAGCATAACACTTGAAGTTTCAACACAGATAATTCCATATGACTGCCTCCAGTAATCCTGCAGATGTTCCATCTGTAATCAATGCTCTACCATGTGTGGCAGGAAATTTTGGAATGCAACTCATCCAAATTGGCTGGTAGTGGTGGTACAAACACTTGATCTTTTGAAGCCCCACAAGAAAAAAATCTAATAGTGTAAGGTCAGGGGGAAATGCAGTTGCCATGCTATGGGTGCCCCTCTACCAATCCATCTGCCTGGAAAAACAGGTGTCAAGGTATAACCTTATGTCTGTCAGGTAATGAGGAGGTGCTCCAATCTTGCTGGAAATGCAAGCATCTATTGTGGTCATTGTCATCTAATTGTGGTATTAGGTACCCAAGTAGCATGTCCAGATACACACCACCAGTAACGGTAGACTGAAAAAAAAAAAGAAGGGCCCATACACTTTCTTCTTGCTTATAGGGCAAAAAACTGTTAGCCTTTGAGGCACTGCAAACATGTTCTATGATTCAAAAGATATATTTCGGTGATTACACCACATTTTTTTATTATTCAGTTACAACAAGTTTCGTAAATCATAGGATTTACATCTTCAGGGGGTAAATAGTATAACTTAAAGTTTAAACAAGAGAATTAATAAATACAAATCATAACCGTCTAGCTATTCATAAAACTCAAATAACAGAATGCAGATATATAACGTTATTGACGTTGAACAATACTGGACGATGTCATGTGTTCTTGTTCATACAGTCCGAGCTCAGATTGGGGTAGATTTTTTATTAGAGCTGACCATACTTGATGGAGAATTAAACCTTGATTTTTATTGCATTGGTTTGGGTTTTTTAGCATATTAGCAGCTTCTTTACATTTTCTTATATAACTGTTGTTTTCTATGTATGACATCGTCGTTTTCTGCCAGAGAACATCATGTCCAGTGGAAGTGGTATGGAAAGCAAGACCTGTTTTTTGTTCTCTTTTGTATTGTACGTCTTTTTGGTGTTCAGCCATGCGTATTTCTCCAGATCTTCTTGTCTGTCCTACGTAGCAAATCCCGCAAGAGCAATGGATTTTGTAGACTCCTGGTTTTTTAAGAGGATGATGAGGTGGTTTCGGTGGATGTAGGAATCTTGAGATTTTCTCCATAGGAAGGAAGGCTACTTTTATGTTGTGTTTGTTCATTAATTTGGCTAGCTTATCTGTAACATTTTTGATATAAGGAAGCGAGATTGCGTTTTTGTAATCCTGTTTTATTGTGTTGTTAGCTGGAGGCATTTTAAGGATTCTCTTGATGGTTTTTGTTTCATATCCATTCTGTTGGAGGATTTGTGTTAAGTATTTTAGTTCTTCATTACATCTTTCTTGTGTGCTGGAGATATTTATGCTCTGTCTTGAAGAGTTTTAATTAAGCTTATTTTTTGTGAAGAAGGTGGTGTGAGGTTGCAATTAGAAATCTTCCAGTGTTTGTTGGCTTCCTATATACTGAGAAAGAGAGTTTACTTTCTTCATTAACTTCTAATAGAATATCCAGAAAAGGAAGTTTTTTATTTTTTTCTTGTTCTAAAGTGAATTTTATGGTGTTGTGCAAATTGTTGAGATAATCTTTGAAATTGATAAGTTCATCTGTTGTTCCACTGAATATGATGAAAATATCGTCCACATAGTGTAGCCATATTTTTGGTTTTTTATGGTAATTCTCAAGAGCATTGTTTTCAAATGTTTCCATAAATAGGTTTTCTGTATGAAAGAGAACAAGAACACGTGACATCGTCCAGTATTGTTCAACATCAATAATGTTATATATCTGCATTCTGTTAATTTGAGTTTTATGAATAGCCAGACGGTTATGATTTGTCTTTATTAATTCTCTTGTTTAAACTTTAAGTTATACTATTTACCCCCTGAAGATGTAAATCCTACGATGTACGAAACTTGTCGGGAACTATTATTTCAGTGTTTTATATAACTGAATAATAAAAAAATGTGGTGTAATCACTGAAATATATCTTTTGAACCAATTAGCCACAGAAGTCTCTACACCTGCAATGTTCTATGATGCCATGTGGATTTTTGCTTCCCCAAATTCTACAGTTGTGAGTGTTTACTTGCCCACTTATGTGAAAAGTCCACTCGTTACTGAAAATGTCCAAAAAGTCCTCATTTTGTTCTATCCTACTGATCATTTCCATACAGAAATCCTGCCATATCTTCTTATCATATTTCTTCAAATGCTGTATGAGGGTAAATTTGTAGGGCGGGCCTTAATGTAGATGCTGTCATAAAACATGCCACACAGTCACATGTGAAATTCAAATTTGACAAGACACCCATCTGGCACAGAGCAGCCTGTTTCCACAAAATTCTTGTACCACGTGTAGATTGTGTACAGCAAAGAACCTACTAGGAGTTTCTTTGCAGAAATTCCTCTGAACTTGTGTTTTGCAGACTTTGTTTTCTCAAACCAAAACACACAACATGCTCACTCTACGCCATCGAAAGTTGTCATTTTCAAGCGGTGTGATGTATCATGCCATCTAGTGTTGTCAATTGGTAATACAGTTATGTGATCAAAAATTGATGTGTTTCACTACATTATGACACTCATTCAGCTTTTGTACGTGTTCTGAGTTATTCTCTTACCCCTGCAAAGTTGTATACTCTTTTGAAACACCTATATATAGGACATGTCCAATATCTATAGTATAGCTGCTCTAGGGTTGCTTACTATGCCACTGATTCATATCCAGGGGAGGAGGAATGAAGGAACCACACTATTACACAAGATGTGAATATAAATCTGAGAGACTTTTTAGAATCTTCACAGTTCTGTATTTTCCTAACCTGGGTAAATAAGTTCTCATTCCACCAAAAATTTACGAGACTGCCAGTGGAAATGTTCAATTGGAATGCTCACACTGATAAATGCCAGTTAGGATTATAGAGTCATGCCAATTTGAACTCTGTTAGCCTTCCTGCTACAGTGCAGAGGTGCATATTTAATATCCTTGCACCTATGAAAATGCCTTCTGTGATTAAGGCAAAATCACCCAATAATAACTAAATAAAAAGTTAATTATTATTCCTAAATATATATATATATATATATATATATTTTTTTTTTTTTTAATGGAAGAAACAATTTGCGTGAATACAGAGTCCTAAGATTCATGATGAATCTTAGGACTCTGTGGGGATGCTGATATTAATGGCACCGGCATTTGCATGTATCATTTGTAACTTTTTTCATATCAAGAAATTCAATAACACAGTGAGAGATTTATAAAAATTCACATGGCATATTGCATCATATATGTTATTTGTTTTTATTTTACTAGTTTTGGTGGCACTATGATTAGATTCTTTAGGAATAAGTATTAAAGTTACCAGATTAATTACTATAAATATAGTATCATTAAAAACTGGTTATTCATAAACTGGGAAAGCTACCCATTACATGGAGATGTAACAATGCATTGGTATTATTATTAACTGATTAGGATTATAAATGAAGCACAGATTTCAAATGAAGTTATTGCATATTGTGTTAATGTAACTTTTATTTATATCAGATTTTTACTTTTTTTATATATAAACATTTATCTACACCTGGCCTAGAAACTTACTAGAATCCATTATTTCCATTTGTAATTTGCTAAATTATTGTAAAACTACATTTATTGTTTATGGTTTCAGAATAATTACATGCAAAAAAGAAGGACGTCAGCAATAACATGGGTCAAGGGGTTTTGATGTTTACATCAGAGCGTACCATTTTGCCATGCTACCTAATCCCAATAAATATTAAACAGCTGCGAAACAGCACATCTTATACATAACAGTTAATGATATTTTAAATCCAACCAGATTAAATATTTTTCTGCCCACTACAAACAACTTATATCAAATAGAGCAACTATCAGCCTTAAATTTAGTAACACCTAAAATAAAAGTTATCACTTGTCGATGTGACAGTGTATCTAAATTTAAGGCCAACTGATAGCCTAAGAAATCAGTTGAAATGTAGTGATAAACCAAACAGTGCCATCCACTAAATTAATATAAAATACTACATGTTAAAATGAAAAATGAACAAAACAAAACAAAAAGGCATTTGAATATTTAAATTTGTATATATACATTAAAAGAGTGGACGGCAGTGTTTAAGTTATTTTTTCTTCTCATTACAGAGTGAGTAAGATTATATTTTGTAGACTGTATTAAAATGATAAAAAATGAAAGAAACTACATGTGTGTCTCAGTGAAATATTTATTCAATAATTCAATACTAAATATTTACAAGATTATGATTTACATTTTTCATATACAAAGTTTGTGTGATTTTATATTACAAATTTTTTAATGTTTTTTTGACACTGTCACATGGACACATATTTATAAGAAACATTCCTGTTCTACCATACAATTTACAGTATGAAATAAAGGCAACTTAAAGATGAAATATGAATGATTCATTATAAAAAGCTTAGTTTTCTGATATTTATGAAATGCATTTTAATTACAAATGAGTATTTATACTTTAACACTGAAATAGTTATAATAAATTAGGATAAATAACAAAGTTATAGTATTAAAAATTTAGGTATGCACTCAAATTGTGCATAATTAAAAATCATGCTTAAAAATTGTAAACAACATTACACTTACCTTGTTCTTAGCTTATGGAATAATAATTAATTTTATAAACAACATCTCAGCATTATAATTTTGTTTTAGATAAAAGGCTGATATTTAATATTTAGAATTTCCAACAAATATAGAAAAAAATTAAATAATTTTCATGGTGATGTAACTACAGATTTCACAAAAAGAAATTTAAACACAGTAAATTGCAAAATATTCAAGTCTCAGAACTGGAATACAACTGAAGTTCCAAATGTTTGTATTTCTTCATTCTGATAAAAATGATTTTGATGTAGTGTCTGTTCATCAAAAGTATTTAAATAGATTTGCATTGTGACTAGGAAAGATAAAATGGCAGTTAATGTTGACATGTATTCAGGATTTTGTATTTTAGCATAGAGAGATAGAATGCAGTATACTATAGTATAATCCTGAGAACACAGAAGGCACAGGAAAGAAGAAATCTGTGGATAATGATGAATAGAAATTGATGTTCATGTGATAAGTTGGTGAACAAAGTGTTTAGGCTCTGCAATGATGAGGAGGTCGACAGTAGTGATAAAGAAGTGAGGGATTTCATCACTATACATGTGGTTTCATCTAATTCCATCTGGACTATTCTGCATGGACTGGAATTTCAGAAGAATGAAGAAACACTAGAAATACTGCAAAGAATGGGCTGCAAAATGTTTGTTTCAATCTCCCCTATTAGGGGAGATTGAAAGAAATGTGAATTGTAGAATATGGTCAATATAAGGAAATGTGATAAGACTGAAACCTCTGAAACATAAATTTATTGTTATTTCTTAGGGATGAGGAAATGGGAAAGAGGATCCTAAGGCAAGTGACCAAGATGTTTACAGTTCTGTAGAACGTTCTATATTTTTTATTTATTTATTTATTTTGTTAATATCTGACCCATACACACAAAAGGTCACAAGACCTACAGCAGATCAGTGCCATGCATGAGCACAAGGATACGAAAAAAGAAGGAATCTGTTTACTCCTTTTTTTGAATAATTGAAAGTTGTATTCTTTGAGGAAGGTAGACTGAAATGTCTCCATCATATCACATCTTCATTCTCTATCCACCAAACTTTGCAGTTTGCTGGATAAAAAAAGGGATGATATGATAAGATACATATAACTTACTAAAGAAGTTTATATAGGATAGATTATAATTATTACTGAGGATTTCCATGGAGTCATAGGACAAAGATTCATCATAGGACAAAGTTTACCATGCCACAGTTTAATCTGTTCATTGCCTGCACTTTTTCCACCCTATCAGGCAATGAACCTCCCTTTCAGAACTTCCAGAAATGACCCCTTGTCTTTGTTCCTTCTCCCTTGTTCTACCACATGAAAAATCTCCCCAATGTCAATACCTCTCAACAGGTAAATACTTCTTAATAGAAGGTGAAGGGGGCTATATGATTTAGACATTTAATGTTTCCATCATATCATATCTTCATTGTCTATCCATCAAACTATCCATCTGTACAGTCCAAATATCCTTTTTGTTATCAGCCACTGTATCCTTTCCATGGATACTTCATTTCCTTTAAATTTTAGTTACCAAAATGAGCACAATAATAATAATAATGTAGTCTGATTAATGCTTTATACAATGGTATCACCACTCTTTTAATTCTGATGGACAAGGTTCATCTTAGTACTGCAGCAATCCGCTGGGTAACTTTGGTGACCTTCATGATGTGTTGCCATCCATCATCAAATTTCTATTACCCATCACCCCAAGATCCCTTTGCCTACTTCACTTCTTCTAGTGTATTAATTATTCATTTATAACCTCCCATTGGTGGATTCCATTCAAGACATAGCTTCCCAGCACTACTGGTATCTCTCCCTTCCAATTTTTCCACTCATGGAATCGCCTCAAGCTAATTTCTAAGCTTATTATAAGCACTTCTCTTATAATTCCACATAAATCCTTTCTCCATACTTCTGCATATCTAGTCTTCCTCCAGATCACGACTACATGCATTCTTACCAACAGTAGGCAAGAATGATATTTCAGTGACAATCTGATTCTCTAATGCTACGAACAATTCAAAACTCTTGATCCTCATCTTCCCTCTTGTACAGTAGCGAACAAATTAATCTGAACAAGCAGAATTTTCATCGCATTTTTGGTTTGGTTTTTGTTTCAGTTCACAATAATAAAATTTTAGTTTACCATTTTCAGTTTTGGTTGAGTGCTGCATGTTTTAACTGTCTCTACTAGTTTATTCATAATGTTGTGCATTTTTAATAGTGTAAACAAGCTGACATTTGTAATGTTTTATTCATTCTGTGTAGATATAAAATTGATACATCTCCAAGAAGGTGTTCAAAAATATGTACTCTTTCTCAGCACACATTCATGACTCAAAGACAAATTGCCAATGAGTGTGGTGTTGGTTTGGGTACTGTTAATGTGATTTTACAGAGGCTTTAGGTGACAGGTACCTTTTCTCCTGACAGAAAAGGAAAATATGTCAGAAAATAAAAAACTACATTTACTTAAGATCATTCACTAGTTAGGAAAAGCAAAATGAATCCAAGATTGTCTGCTGTAGACTTAAATAGAGACTTGGCAGCTAAAGATTATTGTTTCTGACATGACAAGTCTATCAAAGATTGCTGTTAGCAGGAAGGACTACTCACAGCCTAAAAAAGAAACTGTTGATGAAGGCTCCAGTGGGCAAATGTGTACAAAGATTGCTGAGAAGTGGAAGAAGGTCATATTCTCAGATGACCTCTCGCTCTCCTTGGACAAAGAAATGGCTCCGAGTACCCTATGCTTGCAAATTAGAGGCCGAGAAGACTTCTCCCACCCACCTTCAACACGCTCCTAAACACCCAGCGAAAGAGATGTTATGGGATAGTTTTACACACAATGGTCCAGGATCATTGTGACTGTATGATAAAAAGTGACCAATACACAAAAAATAATGGAGAAAAGAGTGATGCCAGAGATCTAGAAAAAGTTCTTCAAAAATCAAAACTTCCAATTGCTTCAATAGCCAGGTAACTCTCCTGACATTAACTCATAGAAAATTTGTGGGCCATATGAAAAAGAGACTTGGAAAATTAAATTGTGATACAAAAAGGATAACTTAATACAATCCATTATAAAAGTATGGTTTTGAGATGCAGAAATAAAAAAATGTGTTCTACATTGGTAGAACCCTACCAACGTAGAACACACCTAAGAGAATTAATGAACTTATTAGGAACAGAGGAGCACATATAAATTATTAGGTAAATTTGGAGTTCAATTTTTTGTACTTACTTTCTTGCAAAATTAAAATTTTTCTTTAAAATGTGAGTGTTTGGATTAATTTGTTTGCTAGTGTATATGTTGCCTAAGATATCTGTCTTTCAATAATTCCAGAAATTCAGCTGTATTTGTTTGTTTCCTCTGCCCAATTTATACAGCTATAATTAAAATCTCCCATAATGATGTGGATTTGCTTTTCCTGCAAACTTATTTGCCTAAACATTTCCTGCTCATCATTTGTGCTCTTTGGCCTACAGTAGCAGTCCACTAAATATCCTGTCCTACTTGTCTCCACTCTATACTATACACTCTCAAAGGCATTACTGCCATCTCCTAAATTCTCTACTCTGAGAAGACACAAAGTAATCATTTTTCATAAGCACAACCCTATCATCCCATATATACCATCCTTCGCATCCAGTCAAAATACACTATAACCTTCTACTGATATTACTGTTGGACACATCTTTTGTCAATCACATTTCACTGATTCCAATAATCTTTGGACAGAGTGAGGCTATCAACGGCACCAATTCATTCCCTTTATTCCTAACAAATGTAGAAGAAATATTTAAATATATAAAAGGAGAGAAAACAAGGTGCCACCCTAGAAGTTGTGTAAGAGTGTTGTTAGTGACATGAAATGTAGATTTTTTGCTTGAAGAATGGGTTGCCAAAGATGTCAGTGAATGGGTTTAAGGAGAGATTATGACATGCATTGTGCGAATAATTAGTGTGAGATTACCATGATGATTCTTTAGACTCCTGTGTAATAATAGCATTATTATTATTAACAAATCTCCATGGAGTCAACTGACTAATTGTGGTAGCCCACTCAACCAGCAACCTAATTATCATAGTGAGCTTTAAACTGGTAAGGAGCTTACCAGACAGATGTTGAAGACATATTTCACAGGACAGGACAGAAATTGGTAGAAAAACGAGGTCATTTCTGGTGAGGCACTGAAGTGTTCTGAGTAAAAGGAATGAGAAGAAAATTTTTGGCATGAAGAGTGATGGTGGTGAATGTGGAAGAAATCATCCAGTCAAAATTAATATTATCTTAGGCTTCTACTGATATTACCACAATTCAGATGGTTCAAGGTTAACAGGCATTGCAATCATTAACAAGAACTTAGAAAGTAGTCTTGTGATTCCATGGAAGCCTAAGATAATATTAATACTGTTTATAAATTACAGAATGATTTCTTTTTCACACATACAAATAACAATTTTGTTATTTTTATTATTCTCTGTAAGCAATGTAGTAAAAGGAAATTAAGTTATAATTATGGCATATAAGTATGACATGCTACTGTTAAATACATCATTTTGATATGTTTGAAAGCTTATTTGGCAGTACTTATAGACAATAGAGCACAAGCAACATTATTTTGCTGTGCATGTGTGCCATATTTTCTAAATTCATTTCACGAGTGATACATTTGGAAGCAGTTTGTAGAGTTTTATAAGTTGCTATATTTTGTAAAATTTTTTATTAATTTAGCTTAAATAAGTGTTGAGTGCAGGTCTCTGACTTTCGAACATTCTCATAAACTATCGTGTCAATTAAAGGAATTATGCCTTGAACTTAAGTGAAGCATTCATATGTGACAAATGCTTCTCTCTCACACACACACACATACGCACGCACGCACGCATCATGCATAAAAAACTCTTCGAGAAGCAATCTTTTATTACTAGCACAAAAAACTAATTTGATGACCATATAGCATTCTTCTCTTTATGAGTTGTTTATTATCGATGCATATCTAATATGTTCATGTACACTGTGGATTGATTTTCTACCTTGTGTTTGATGCCTCTGTCTGTGATTTCCTGATAGCTATTTAGGAAATCACAGACATATATGAAAATATTTTCATCTGGATTCTTTGGAGATGAGGAGGCTGTGGAGAGGGTTCAGAGAAGAGTGACCAAGTTGGTGAGTGATATAAAAAATGCTCCCTACATTGATAGATTGAGAGCTTGTGGATTGCAGAGATTGGTTGATAGGCAAAGAAGAGGGGATATGATAGAAACATTCAAATTACTAAAAGGTTTTTATAGGATTGATGCAGGGGAAATGTTTCAGCTGTGTGATAGTGATGGAAGAACAAGAGAGGTCATCTCTGGAAATTAAAGAAGAGTGTGGTTAACAAAGGTGTCAGAACAAGGTTTTTTGCCTGGAGGGTGGTAATGAGTGGAATTCATTGCCTGACTTAGTTGTGAGCTGTTCGTCTGTAAATGAATTCAAGAAGAGATATGACAGATATTGTTTTGCTAGTTTGGGTCTCCCGCGATGAGTCTACTGACTCCATGGAGATACCCGTAATAATAATAATATATATATATATGTAGGAAGATTGATTTACTCGGTTGATATACATTTTTTAAAAAATTGAATGACTAGAAACCAAGAAAAGTGAAAACAAAGTTTAATAGCAAAACTAGTTTCAGCTTGTATCAACCTTCTTCAGGTGCACATTAAAAAAGAAATAACCAGTAAAAACATAGAGGAAATAACTATAAACACCATGAAAAGTTAGTGTATATATTTCAAAGATAATGGTTCTCTTTCTTTTTTGGACATTAAACTGACCCGTTTCTTGGAGAAATTAAAAATCTCGATTTACAGAACTACCCACAACAACAGATATCTCGACAGTCAATCCTATCATTACCCTCCTCAAAAGTTTGGAATCATCTCTACACTAGGACATTGTGCTTGCTCTCTTCTTGATGATGAGACAAAACTTAATAAAGAACTCAATTTTCTCAAGACCACTTTTCAACTGAATGGCTATTCACAAAAAACAATTGACAAATTCCTATTAAATCCACCCGCTCGCTATAATGAAGAGACCAATAGTGTGAACGGTAACATTTCTATACCATACATAAGCTCTGTCTCACCCAAATTGGCCAAGGTTCTTAAGAAATACAACATAAGAACTTTATTTACACCACTTCCAAAAATCCGCTCCTTACTAAGCCATTCGAAACCTAGACATCGTAACCTTAATTATCCCACTGTTTACCAGATTTAGTGCAACTGTGATATACCATACTCTGGCCAAACAGAGAAATCGATTGAGTTACGCAAGCCAGTGCTCTGTCTAGTCATGTTCTGTTCTCGGCCAATTCTAATGAAGTAAACCTTAGCCATACAGTTCTATGGGACAAATCTAATAACATTTTCCGTTGCTATGATGAATTAGAAAGGAAGATAATAGAATCTAAAGAAATCATTCTGAACCCCCCCCCCCCACATCTCAACAACAACCTGAGTTACAACCTTTCAGACTGTCATTGTGCTACGATCCAATACTGGTGTTCTTGAGATGCTATACGCATGCATATGACAAACAATGAAGCCAACAAGAGAACAGATTTGAATGTGCAGACTCCAACATTGAAATATATACACTAACTTTTTGTGGTGTTTATAGTTATTTCCTCTATGTTTTTACTGGTTATTTCTTTTTTAATGTGCACCTGAGGAAGGCTGATGCAAGCTGAAACTGGTAGTGCTATTAAACTTTGTTTTCACTTTTCTTGGTTTCTAGTCATTCAATTTTTTTAATATATATATATAATTAACATTTCAAGGGCTTCTTCACAGGCTCACTTTAGTGAGTATAGGAGTGGAAACTCTAGGTATCTGATGGCTAGACCATGCCTTACTTCACATAATATACATCTGTTATATTATCAGTAGACTGGTCCCTAATCTTCTTTTTTTATTGCTCCTACCCAATACTATTATAGTATTTGAGAGCTAGGGATGCATCTTTTTAATTTTACTATTATTATTATTTTATTTTATTTATTTATTTTTTTGTCTCATGCAATATCAATTTGCCTTCTCTACTTTACCTAGCAGGCTCAAGTCCCAAATTGCATGGTCAGTATGGGGTGAGCCAGTTGAATAAGGACCAAAATACCTCTTATTTGCAATCATATGGATCAGATAATAAACAGAGTCCATGGCCATAATGGGCACTGTAATAACCCAAATAAGATATATCCATATCATCATAATTTAGACTTAAGCCATTCATGCAGGCCTGTACTGGATAAGAAAGATGATCATAAAGAAAAAGGATAAACAACACTGTGATAGCAGATAATTTGTTGGCCCTTACAACTGTAGATCTCTTCAAGGTCAAACCCACTTGGAAGAGCTATTGAAAGAGACTAAAAAAATTAAATGTGGTGTGTCTAGTATAGCACATCAGTGCTGGTTTGAATTCATTATCAGATTTAACAGAATTACATCTTTAGGCACCATGCTGTATATAGAACATGCATCCACCACTTGCCTCCTACTATTGCCAGTAACATTAGGCTTGATGTAGCTAACATCCTGGCTGTCAGAGAGATTTATGTGGTAGCACTTGCATAAGGATGTTAGCTACATCAAGCCTGATGTTACTGGCAATAGTAGGAGGCATCCACCGCTTGCCTCCTACTATTGCCAGTAACATCAGGCTTGATGTAGCTAACATCCTTATGCAAGTGCTACTACATAAATCTCTCTGACAGCCAGTTGCATATTCTCAGTAAATCATGCAAAGATAATAAAATAATAGTCAATATAGCTGACAAAGGTAACACTGTGGTCATCAGTACTAGTGATTATAAATGGAAAATGAATATGTTACTTAGAGACCACACTACTTATAAATCTCTGGATTTATGATCCCCACCAATTCTCAGAAAACAACATTAAAAAGCTTCTAAAAATGTCACTTATTGGCCTCTTGAAATTGTTCAAAAACTCAAACCATTTAATTCCCCCTCTCCAGATATACTGATTGCTTAAAATTCATGAATGTAATTATCCCTCTCTGTCCCATAGTAAATGCCACTGATTCCCTTACTCCTCTATTAAGATAGCCAAACAATTAGCTAAATCTTTAACGCCATTTACTCATCATATTAAAAATTCCACTCAGTTCAAATCTTTAATTCAAAATTTAGTTTTGAATAATAATGATATCACAGTGAACTTTGATGTCAACTCTTTATTTACCAATATCTTCCTTTCTAACACTTTCTCTTTACTGAAAAGTGCCCCCTCCCCGTAATATCAATGATCTTTTCAATTTTGTCATCCATGCTGGCTACTTCTCTTGAAGGGTACCATATATAAACAGATGGAGGTTACAGCCATGCACTCTCCCTCTCTAGCCAATTTCTATATAAAACATTTTGAAAAAAGCCCTTTTTTCAAAATGTTTTATATAGAAAATGTTTCAGAATCAAATGAAAAAAAAAAAAAAAAACCTACTCTGCTTCTCTGCCACAATCATAAACTTGATAGCCTTTTTTAGAATTATGAGCAGATTTCTTAATTTAGCCTAATCTTAATAAATATGGTTGTGTTAAACTTTCCAAGATTTGGGAAGGTTTAATTCTTAGGCTTCTCACCAAAGAATCAGCTAAGGCTATCCAATAGTACCTATAGAGGGAGAGCTCCCTCGTATGACTTTAAGCTTTTAGTTTAGTTTTTTTCACTTATTGTTTTGAATGTTTTTATGTGCTTTTACATCTTTGACTGACAAAATATGGGATCTAATAACTAGTACTTTATTGTTCTTCTATGCTGTATTCATTTCTATTAAACTAATAATAAATGGGATGTGCCTGAAGTCTCAGAAGTGCAAAGAGGAAGGGAGCATCTAATTAAATTATAGAATAGACATTTATTATACCACTCCAACTGTGATAACAATTCAACTGGTGTCATAGGATTTCTAATATATAAAAAATTAAAAGATAATATACACTACATGAAAGAAATATCAATCCAAATAGTAAGAATAAGAATTTAAATATTCCTTATTTAATATATTACGTTTTACATGACCGCTGAACCGGATAAGGGTAATGGGTTTACAGTAATACTGCTGGACCTTGCTAAGGCCTTTGACAGGAGACCACATGGAATTCTAATCAGTAAACTGGGGATGGATGTAGGGTTGGTGAGAATGAGAGATATCAGAGAATAGTTTATTCAGGAGTAGAGTCAAAAAGACGGCCTGTGACTAGTGGTGTGCCTCAGGGTTCGTTCTTGGACCACTACTATTTAATTTGTTCATTAACGATATAGGAAAGGATCTGAGAGGAAGTGTTCACTTGTTTGCTGAGATGCAAAGTTGGGTAAAGCAATAGTGAATGCAGAAGATGTCAAAATTTTGCAGGATGATTTGGATAGATTGGAGGTATGGGCTAAGGAGAATGGATGTCAATTTAATGTGGCAAAATGTAAGGTTATGCATTTTGGGGTGAAAAGATTAGCAGCAGTATATCACATTGGTGGAACTGTACTCCAGGAGATTGACGAAATCAGGGATTTGGGAGTGTTGGTGGATAGGGAGTTGAAGTTTAGGGGGCACATTGCAAAAGTGGCTAAATCAGCTCATCAAATCACTTGGTTACTGAAGAATACTTTGATGAGCAGAGACAAGCAAGTTATTGCTCCTCTGTATCGAGTCTTGATAAGACCCCCATCTTGACTACTGTGCCCAGATTTGGGTGCCAGGGTTTCTTCTTGATGGAGAGGAGGTGGAGAGGATGCAGAGGCAAGTGACCAAGATGATAGCAGGTCTATGGAATGAACCTAATGAGAACAGATTGAAGATTTGTGGGTTGCAGAAATTGGTTGATAGGCAGAAAAGGGGAGATATGATTGAGACATTCAAATTACTGAAGGGTTTCTATAAGATTAATTCAGAGGATATTTTTGAGAACAGGACTGGTGGTGGTGGAAGGACTAGGGACCATCTGTGGAAACTGGGCAAGAATGTGGTTAGCAAGGGTGTTAGAGCTTGGTTTTTTACTTGGAGAGTGGTTAATGAGTGGAATAAGCTGCCAAAGTCTGTTGTGGGTGCCATGACTGTGAATGAGTTCAAGGCAAAGTATGATATATACTATGCAAATGTTGAATAATTGTTCTTGACATGATGTTTAGGGCCTCCCTCGATGAGTCTAAGGACTCCTTGGAGTTGCCCGTAATAATAATAATAATAATAAATACAGGAATATACTGTATAAAAATGAAAGATATTAAATTAAAATTGTACAAGTTTATGCTCTAACTTCAGATCACTGATGAAGAAGTTGAAGAATATTATGCCAAACTAGGAGAAACTTTAAATCACAGTAAAGAATTTTAAATAATTATCACAAATGACCTAAATGCAAAACTAAGTAACAAAAACAATAAGTTAAATACAAAAGTTTGGATTGGGGGGAAGAGGAAAGAAAGAGAAAAGCTGCTGGCATTTACTGAAGAGAACAGATGCTTTATTATGAATTCATTCTTTAATAAAAAGAACATTGTAAATGGACACAGAGAAGTCTAAACTGCCAGACTTTTAATGAAACAGATTTTATAACAACAAATAGGAGACATATTGTAAATGTTATAATACATGTAGTGATCACAGAATGGTGATATCTAAAATTATAATTCATAAAACATAAAAAAATAAATAAATTAATTAAACAGAAGTTCAATGGAATAAAGCTGAAAAATTTAAAACTTGAAAAAAGGAAATGTGAAGTTGTTTCAAAAGAGAACTTTCCAATAAATTGACATACCAAAAAGGGAGAAGAAGATAACCTAGATGAGATGAATCAAAAACTAAGTAATACTATAATATCTCCCATGAAATTGGCAGAATACATAAATTTATTAAGAAAATGTAGAGAATTAAAATGAGCTGCTTCCACAAGAAATTCAATATAATACTCAGAATTATGCAAAACAATCAGAAAAAGAATGATACATGAAACCTGATCCTTTAATACCAGAAAAATAAGAGGTACTACTGAAAATAAAAATCTGAAGTTCCGAGAACTTTGGTAATAGGAAAAAAAAAAGAAATTGTTGCTCTAATGGGAAAGGATGCTAAAATAATCAGAGATAGAAATGAAATAATAAAAATAATTAAAGAATATTTATGAAGAACTTGACAGTAACAAAGAAATCAATTTAGAGACAATTAACCTCAAGAAAAGTTGCCAACTGGATGTGTCAAAAGTCATGAGAAAAGAGGTTGACACAGCTTTGAAAACAATGAAACAAAGGGGAATTCCAAGAGAAGATGGAGAAGGACTCAAGGAGATATTCAAGAGGAAATGTTGAAACCTGGATGGAAGAAAGTGGCTGATTATCTGGAAAATCTTCATATTTTGTTTAAAACAGAAAAAAATCTCAGAGACGTGCATTCTGGGATTTTTCTGTTTTCTCTGGTATTTTTCAGAAACAATGCTTTAATAATAATTATTTACAAAAAAAGATGAAAAGAGAATATTAAAAATAATAGTATACAAAACATTTACAGAAGAAATCAATAACATAATAGTGCAACAACTTGATATATACAATCAGAGCAGGAGGCAGGGTTTAGATGTAATTACAGTACTACTGATCATATTCCATTCTTGAGCAAATTAGAGAATAAACAAATCAACACAATCTTTCTGATTAGAGAGGTTATGTTCATTTATTAGATTAGGTTATTAGCCTTCATGGACTTTGAAAAGGTAATTTTTTTTTTTTATTTGATCCACACATGAAAGCCCACCAGACCTATAGCACATTAGTACTCTGTGTGTGGGCAAGAGGAATAGAAGAAAGGAGGAATCTGTTTACATTTTGTTGCTTAAACAGCTGAGGAAGGCAGAGTGGGGAAGACTGTTCCAAAGGGCAGAAGTACATGAGATGGAGGAGGAGGCAGTGAAGTTGGTTCACTGAGTTTCAAGATGAACTGTAAAAGGGTGTTGGTTAGCAGTGGCTCTTGTTTTAATGATTTTGGAGGAGAGTGGAGGAATAATAGTGGCCAATTCAGTAGTGAATGAAAGTATCTGTAGAAGAGATATAAGGCAGAAACTGAATGTCTGTGAGAAAGGGATTGAAGTAGGCATGTGAGAGAGAGAGAGAGGATCACTTATCGTTATATATATTATATATATTATAATTAGCAAGATTGTCCTCTTCTGGATAGAATCGAGCAATCTTAGAGAGGATTTTGGTGCTCTGCCCCAAATATGGGAGCAATATTCCATGGCTGGGTGGATTTGGGCTTTGTATTGAGTTAGCAGCTGTGAAGGTGTAATGTCTTGTGCAAAAAATACACCAAGTACACAACTGCATCTAAACCTCAGCTGTTCTAGAATCACTGTTAAAATAGGCAACAGAAGAAATCTTACATTGGTAGCATACAAAACATTTACAAAAGAAATAAATAATAGAACAGTGTAACGATTTGAGTATATGCCATCAGAGGAGCAGGCAGAGTTGAGATCAGTGGCTGCTCGTGCCTTGAAATCGTGGGGGTGCTGCAACTTTCAAAATATACATACACACTGTAGGTACAGTGTATACATGTTTGAATAAAATATCAAAATTATGGTAAAAATTAAAAAAAAAAAATTAAACATGAAAAAATATTGTTTATTATCGATAGAATTATACAGTTTAGTATAATTCAAAATTACTTAAAAATAAAACACATATTCTTGTTTTGTTTCATGAAAAAATATTGTTTATTATTGATAAAATTATACAGTTTAGTATAATTCAAAATTACTTAAAAATAAAACATATTCTTGTTTTGTTTCATGAAAAAATACTGTTTATTATCGATAAAATTATACAGTTTGATATAATTCAAAATTACTTAAAAATAAAATATATTCTTCTTGTTCTGTTTCATGAAAATGTATTGTTTATTATCGATAAAATTATACAGTTTAGTATAATTCAAAATTACTTAAAAATAAAATATATTCTGTTATTAAAAATAAAAAATATATATTCAATAATGTTCTAAAATAAAAACTATAACAAATGTTATGTCTTTAATTATAATGTCCAAATATTCAAAGAGACGGAGCAAACACGATAAGTACTACGAACACTCTACTACTGGTGCAACTGCATATAAACAACAGTGGAACTGCAGGACAGACAGTTCCACATTACGCCAATAGCTCGCATCTCACTATGACGTGCATATGCTTGCACATGTAGCAATATGACACTGTGGTAAATACAGTGCTGCTAGCGTCTTTTGCCCTCCTAAGTGCTATGAGATGGATTTTTATTATTTTTTTATACAAAATAAGAGAATTGTATAGGATTGTTGATGATAAAATTAAATATTACAAGCAAATATAAATAAATTAATAAATATATTTATATATCGAGAAAAATTGGGGGTGCTGCAGTTCTGCAGTGCCTATGCATGAGCCGCCCCTGGTTTAGATGCAATTACATTATCACCTCTCACCAAAAATTGGTGAGAGGATAAGGAACCATCCACCATCATACAGCGTGTATACAGACAGACAGCTGCAATCCAACTATAGAAGTCTACAAATGATGGTAGTTTACTTAGTAAGCCTTTGTGCCAGATCCAGTGAAAAGCTTTGGAGATATCAAGTGCAACCACTTGAGATTTGCCAAACTTCTTCATGGCATTTGTCCAGAAATGGGTAACATATGTGAGCAAATCTCCTATTGATCGGCAGCAACATAATCCATACTGGCAGTTGTTTATTAGGTGGGTGCCTTCAAGGTAGTGTATGAGTTGGGAATTGATGATTTTTTTCCATTACTTTAGACAGGATTGAGGTAAGCGAGATAGGGCGATAGTTGGATGGCAGTGACTTGTCGCCCTTCTTGGAATGGGTTGAATATAGGCCTAAAATTGGACTTCAATAAAATTATGTCATTGACTTACTAGAGTCCCATTCACATGAATTAACCAATGAAGACCTTATGGAGATAGAGAAGCAGCTGATAGAAACACAAGAACATGAAGAATCAGTAGATCCAGAGCCAAGAAAGTTTACGACAAAAGAATTAGCTGAAGCCTTAGGCTTGAGGAGCAAGATCCTAACATTCAGTGGTTTACAAAGATTTACTGTGAACTCAGATTCCTGATGAACAGGGATCTGAGTTACGTACAAATCCAACTTAGAGACGTTCTCAGGAATGTATCTTGTTCATAACCTGGGGACTGCCTGTAATTCAAAAATTGAAAGTTACCCAGAGAAGAATGGAAAGGAATATGCTCGGTGTGATATTTAAAAACAGGATACCCACCTCTCATTTGATAAGATCAAGAACAGGTGTACAGCACGTCACCAGTTACATTATGGAAAATTCAAAATGAAGATGGACTGGACACATTGCAAGATGGACTAAATTTTTAACAGAATGGAGGAGACTTAAAGATGGCAGCAAAAAAAAGGGAAGACCAAGGAAGAGATGGCAAGATGAAATTGATAAGATTGCTGGAATGTAATGGATGAGAAAAGCTGAAAATAGAATAGACTGGAGCAAACTAGGGGAGACTGTCCAGTAGCAGATTGATCTAGGTTGAAGAAGAAGAATTAATGCTTGGCAATTTTCTTGCTTTTTTCTGTAATTGAAATTTACTTCCCTTGAACAAAATCCTTCAATTTATGCAAAGAATTTAAACCAGGATGTCGGATTTCGATTGTAGGTAGCCCAACAGCCAGATGTTAGGTATTATCACATATTAAGTGGGAAGGAGATAAATGCTTTTTGGGAACTGACCAAGAGATATTTATAACATCAATGCATTAATGTATTGTGAAGATCAAAAGGCTAAATAAGGCAATCAGCCTATAAATAAAGCATGAAATATGGAAGAAGAAGGTACTATGGAGGTAGCACAAGATGAATAATGGTAACAATCAGTTTCACGGTTCCTCACTTGGTAGGGAAAGCCAAAGTGCAATATGAGAAGAAATGAGCAAATCATGGGTTTGTTAAACAAAAGTTACATTCTACAAATTTGCTGAAATACTATAACAAAGTGACGAATGCACTGGAAAGAGGAGATATATGTATACAGTGACATACTTGGATTTTTTAAAGGCTTTTGATAGACTGGCATAAAAAAAGTTGATAACTAAACTGAAATGGATGAGAGATATCAGGATGCACTTAACTGGAGATTTCAAACTGTTTACAAATGATACAAAACTGGGGAAAAGGCCTAGTTTTCAGAGAAAGAGATAGAAATCTATTCAAGTCCTTCTGAAAGCCTATATGGGATGTGAAGTATACATGGCAAGGAAACTTTGAAAGAGGTAGAGAAAATGAAAGATGTGAAAGTGATGGAGAACAAGGACCTGAAGTTCAGGGGACAAGTTGTGAAGTCATCACATCAGATTATGGCAATGATGCAAAGACCCTTGACATGCAGAAGTAAAAAAGTTATAGTTCATTGTATAATGCCTTGATCAGGCATCAAAATGGATTATTGTGCCCAGATTTGGTCACCTGGTTTTCATGTGATGAGGATATATTAGAAAGGGTCCCGAGAAGATTCCCAAAGGTAGTAACTGGTATTTGGAATTTGGGTATAAAGACAGATTGAGGAAATGCAATTTGCAAAGTCTCATGAACAGGAGGAGAAGACGCAAGATTCAGATATATAAGTTGGTCAGGTGTTGTTGAGGTTAACGTGGAAGAAATTTTTCATAGAATGGGAGAAGAGAGAAAGAACAAGAGGCGATCTCTCTAAACTAAGGAAGATGTAAGCAAAGGACTGAGGAGAGGGTTCTTTGCATGGAGAGTGGCTAGTGGGTGTAATGCATTGCCTGAAAGTGTGGTCAGTGCAGACACACTGAATGAGTTTAAGGCACGGTTTGATGAGCTTTCACTTGATAGTGTGTACCTCTCATAAAGAATCTTTGACTCCATGGAGGTTTGGCATTAATAATAATAATTATTATTATGTAACACCTCCAGGGAGTTCAAAGACTCATCGAGGGAGGGCACCTACTCTACAACTCTCCATCTCTACCAACCACAACTACCTTCATCATCTACACCAATGCCATTTACTGCTGACCACCACGACCTAGTATTTTCACAGACAATCACAAACATCCATGTTTGGCAGGATTCGAACCTGCAGCCTTTTGGCTGGAGAGCGGATACGCTGCTAACCACTCGGCCAACGAACAAAGCTTATGCGTAAAGTATCTTTGTAGCCAGATTTCACCAGTTGCTGCCAAATTTACGATATTAATAATACGAATAATAACAAATAGGTTAGCAATTTTTGAAAACTTTTCTCTCTCTCTCTCTCTCTCTTGCATATAGTTTTACAAAGCACCATCATAAATTTTGCTGGATGATGGAGCCTCACTTGCATATTAACAGCTTAAGCATAAATACTTGTTTTCTACCTTATTATATTACCTTATTACCTTTTATACCTTAAGCTTATTGTTACTATGCTCATACAGAGTTTATGGTTGTGTAACTAGTGTCTGTTGGGAATAGATAATTTTCATGCCATATGGTATGAAATACACAGAAAACACTTCTGGACACATTTGAAACCTTCAGTAACTATGTGTTCAGGACAATAGTTAAATAACATTCGCATGACATACAACATGTTAGATAAAGACCTTAGGATTGATATATATGGTTCAAATAGATTATTCCTATATCAGCCTTGTATCTTGAACACAAAAACAATCACAATATCACTTTGAAAGATACCCTAATGTTATTTTATTATAATACATAATTTTCACGCAGCTTGTAAAAAGATCATATACATTACATAACTATATACCTCATATATTATTTATGTAGTGTATAGTAAAATGGTCATCAAAAACTTCTGTTAGTTTGGCTTGTATTAAATGCTGCCATTTTTTTAGAGGGGAAAAAAAAATCTGTCTTCAAAAACTCTTAGTTTAGAGATATTAGAAATACCGGTTGAAAGACTGCTTGTTGTGGATACTATATATAGTATCCCAGTCAGTTGTAATAGAAAATATCTTATCATTGTACTGTGATGATATTAATAGTAATAATAGAAGCCCATTGTAATTTGTTAAAAACAAGTTTTGGTGCATAGATAAATCTGATTTCTTTAGAGTTGCTTCCTGAAAATGATTTCAGATCAGCTAACTGACACTGTATCAAAACTGTAATGTTTAAAGTTATGAACTATACTGGCAGAAAGTAGCTTTGTATTAATGCAGCACAATAAAACTGTAACAATCTTTGCTAAAGTATATCTAAATGATATGCAATGCCCCTTTAAGGACATCCAATATGCTAATACAAAACTAGTTACTATGTTGCTTCTTATTTTCAATATGACATATGTACAAATGAATGCTTTACAAAAATTTGAGATCACACTCACATACACACACACACACATACACACAGATAATCAGTTGGTGAATGAGGGCAGATAAAATTATACAAAAAATATTATGTAACACATTATAAACATTTGTGTGTGCATGTGTGTGTAGACATAACTGTACATATTTTAATGAATGGAAGGATAATTTTTTGTTTATTGTATTTTATAGTATTTCCATATTTGTATTTCTACAATTATCGAACATGTCAAAGTTTTATAAAAAAAAATCACAAGATGGAGCAAGAAATGCAATAATTTAATAAACTAAATATTTACATAGACCAACATTTTTAGATCAAACTACCATTATTTAGGCACCTGAAAGCCAAACTCACCAAAGACAGAAACTGAAATGACCAAGACAAAAGGAAAGATATGCTTGAGCTGGATATGTAAGTGACCCTCCTTGTAATAATCCTGTGATTTGTGCTTTTGGACTGACAGTAATTTAAGGCAGTATACTGAAGTTCTGCAGTACTTTAGCTGCTTTCAAGTAATATTGGCAATTTGAAATATGATTTATGCACTAAGTTAGCTTTCTTTCATATGAAGAGGTGATCATTGCCCTAGCCTGTGCTAATCCATTTAGGGTTTTTCTGTAGAATATGCATTTTTTATGTTCTTTCTTTCTGACTATGAATGTCCGTCCTGCCTGCCAAATACTGGGCACCACTACTATACTCAAATATCCAGAAGAGGAGAGAATTCAGGCAGTCATTCTGATTTAGGTGACTGGAAATTTTGTGTAGTCGTTTGTAACCTGTTCTGATCCATTTATTAAGAAAATGTTGCTAACTTCATGCTTCAGCAAATTAATCTGTTGTTGCACTTTAAGCATGGATATGGTGTATGTGTGGTAATGATGGTGAAGAACTTCATCACATAACGTGAGTGAGATCACCACTATACTTACTGGAGGCTAGAAATGGGTTGAAAATTTTCAGTTTTGGTCACTAGAGGTATATAATATTCAAGCCCTGCTTGAATATTATATACCCCAGCCACAATACTAATACTAATACTAATATATATTTAAAATCTGTTTTTTTTGGGGGGGGGGAATGGGAGGACGTGTTCTTTTTTAAAACATATAGATAAGTTTTTTTTTTAATATATATATATATTCATTTTGTTTGACAGATGTAGAGAAAGTGTTTTTACAGATGTACTATGTAGTTCTAGTCCTGAGGATGAAATCTGCTCTGCCCTGAAGGTTACAGTGTTTAAATTCCTAGTTTCCTGGCACTATGGTTTGAAGTAGCATATAAGTATCTGTTAATATGCGTGGATTTATGGTAAACCAAATACAAGAGATAGAGAGATAACCTTCTGAACTGAAATACCGCCTAGAGAGGATATCCAAGAATACTAAAGGCCTTCAGTTTTAGCTTGCAAACAGAAAAGAACTGGTATAATGAGGTAAAATAGCAACAGCATTATCGGTATACCTCAACCAGACTTTTGGTTTGTGAGAGGACCAAGTTCAGGCCTTAATTTTCCTAGCATCAAGCATATGCCTTTCTTGTTTTCTTGATCACTTCAGTTTCTATGTTTGTTACGTGTATTTTTAAAGTGTCTAGATAATTCTGGCATGAAGCTAGCAACATACACATGGGGAAAAATCGCCTCACGTGGGGAAAAAAGTTACTTTTGACAGAAGATGACACAGTTAGTGGGATTGAATGTGAGGGGTATGGTGTGTTCAGGAGTGACAGGGAGAATAAAATGGGAGGAGGAGTGTTATTGATGATAGTTGGTGAGCTACAGCCAAGAAGAATAGAAGTGAAACTGCAGGATAGAGAAAAGAGCACATTTGAGGCTATTTGGTGCGAGATTGAAACTAGCAGAACTAAATATACAGTTGGGTGCTGCTATAGACCAGGTGATGGAATAGATGGTGGAGATTGTATGCATAAGCAAATAGAAGAAATGAGTGGAAGGATGGTAATTATTATGGGAGATTTCAACTATGGTAACATTGATTGGAAGGAAGAGAGAACACATGGGAAGAAGGAATTGGATTTCATACGGTTATTAAGGGATAACTATCTGTGACAGCATCTAATGGAAAATACCAGGAGTCAGAGAGTGTGCTTGACCTGGTAATTGCATCTGAGAATTTGGCTGTAACGAATATGACCACGTTGTCACCAAATGGTGAGAGTGATCATAGGGTCTTGATTTGGGAGGTGGCTAAAGGTGTGGAATTTACAATTAAGACAGGGTACATGTGGAATTATCGGGCTGGTAAGTATGACAAGCTTAGGAGATTGATTGGTTCAGTGCTATGGCATGTACAACTGCAAGGAATAGAAGTTGATAGTGCATGGGAGGCGATTAAGAAGTGTTTGCATGAAGCAATGGCTGACTGTATACCTAGAGTCTGAATAATAAATCAAGTAGGGGTTAAATGGATGAATAACACCATTAAGCTTGAGTTGGAAAAAAAGAAACAACTATGGAGGGAATTTAAGAAGAAAGGTGACCGGCAGGCACATGAATGGTATAAAGCGCAGGCCAGAAGGGTAACGAGTGTGGTAAGAAAACCAAAAAAGGATTACGAAAGAACATTGGCCATGCAGGCTAAAGAGAATCCTAAACAGTTTTTTCGATATGTTGCAAGTAAAAGAAAAAATGTATATGGCAGAATGATTTTAAACAATGCCGATGGTAGGGAGGTAACCGAATCAGTTGATATAGTTGAATTACTGAGCAAGCACTTTGCAAGAATATATCTTCCAGGTGGTGACATTGCAGAAATGAATGAACCAATAGATTATACTGGAATTGTGGTGAATGAAGTGGAGATGAGTAATCTATTTCAAAACCTCAGTGTCAATACATCTGTGGGATTGGATGGTATACCGGCTCGTGTCGTATGTGAAGCGGCTAAAGAATTGTCAGTACCCTTGACCATTTTGTTTAATTTAAGTCTCGGGTCTGAGTTAGTCCCGAAGGGGTTGAAAGAGGAGGAAAATAGTTCCACTGCATAAAGGAGGTTCCAAGACTGCTGTTGTAAATTACCGACCGATTAGCATATCAGGAATTGTTGTCAAGGTCTTGGAGAAATTAGTCAAGAGAAGAATACAGGATTGGATAGATGAAAACGGGATACTGTATGGGGGACAACATGGTTTCGTGAAAGGAAGATCATGCCTCAGTAACTTGCTCACGTTTTATAACACATTGACGGCTGAACTGGATAAGGGTAATGGGTTTACAGTGATTCTACTGGACCTTGCCAAGGCCTTTGACAGGATACCACATGGAACTCTAATCAGTAAACTGGAGCAGATGGGGATGGATATGGGGTTGGTGAGATGGATAGGAGGGTGGTTGATAGAGAGATACCAGAGAGTGGTTTATTCAGGAGTTGAGTCTAAAAGACGGCTTATGACTAGTGGTGTGCTGCAGGACTCTGTTCTTGGACCACTGCTTTTCAATTTGTTCATTAACGATATAGGAAAGGATCTGAGAGGAAGTGTTCACTTGTTTGCTGATGATGCAAAGTTGGGTACAGCAATTGTGAGTGCACAGGATGTGCACTCACAATTTTGACATGATGTCAAAATTTTGCAGGATGATTTGGATAGTTTGGAGGACTGGGCTAAGGAAAATGGATGTCAATTTAATGTGGCAAAGTGTAAGGTTATGCATTTTGGCGTGAAAAGATTAGCAGCAGTATATCACATTGGTGGAACCGTACTCCAGGAGATTGATGAGGCCAGGGATTTGGGAGTGTTGGTGGATAGGGAGTTGAAGTTTAGGGGGCACATTGCAAAAGTGGCTAAATCAGCTCATCAAATCACTTGGTTGCTGAAAAATACTTAAGCGGAGACAAACAAGTTATTGTTCCACTATATCGAGCCTCGATAAGACCCCATCTAGACTACTGTGCCCAGATATGGGTGCCATGGTTTCTTCTTGATGGGGAGGAGGTGGAGAGGACCCAAAGATGAGTGACCAAGATGATAGCAGGTCTGTGGAATGAACCTATGAGAAAGAACAGGTTGAAGATTTGTGTGTTGCAAAAATTGGTTGATAGGTGGAAAAGTGGTGATATGATTGAGACATTCAAATTACTGAAGGGTTTCTATAGGATTAATCCAGAAGATATTTTTGGGAATAGGACTGGTGGTGGGAGGACTAGGGGCCATATATGGAAGCTGGGCAAGAATTGTGGTTATCAGGGGTGTTAGAGTTAGGTGTTTTACTTGGAGCGGTGAATGAGTGCAATAGGCTGCCAGAGTCTGTTGTGGGTGCTATGACTGTGAATGAGTTCAAGGCGAGGTATGATAGATACTGTGTGAATGTCGAATAGTTGTTCTTGACATGATGTTAGGACCTCCCTCGATGAGTCTGTCGACTCCTTGGAGTTGCCCGAAATAATAATAATAATACACGTATGCAGATAGTTATTGCATTTTTTGCTCCATGCAGTTATTTTTCCAGAAAACTGCAATATGAGTATATTTAAAAATATATGAATTTCAAAGAAAAAACTATTTTAGTGGGAATGAAAAATGACTATAATGAGCATAAAATTAATAAAGAACTATTTATATTAGTATTTTTGTAAAGTCTAAAACAAACAGATTTTTGCTTCAGATAAAAACTGTTTTATCAAATACATTTTTTTTTTCATTAAAGTGAAAATTACCTAACTTCCATCCAAAAATTTGTACTTATCTTCAACCACTGAAAATGAAATGTAGGACATGCACAAGAGCATCGAATGATATTATTTTCAAGATAATGCCTTAGTGTATACACAAAAGGAATTATTTAAAATGATAACATATATATAAAACAGTATGGCTAATTCTTAAATTCTACTATAATCAAAATAATCATATCAGCATGATAGAATATAAAATATGCAGCAACTTAAAATACTCATATTTTATTTTAAGATACTGTATTAATTTTTACTTTTGGTCCAACTACATGATAATCCAAGCGATACTTTATTTTATGCAATTTAATGCACCAAGTGTACAGGATGTTTATATGATGCACTCCATCAACACAAGCATATGAGAATTTGTTTGGTTATGGCAAGACACAAAGCAGGTACAACTGGCAAATAATTAGTACATCTGTCCACATATACTAAAAATATGTCAAGTTATTTGCAGTCATAACAGAGCTGCACTATAAAACATCCTGTAGCAGTAACTAGAAACTATAAGTGGGTAAATTTACCAATGGCAGAGATGAACAGGTCCTTAAGTCTTTCTTTGTATAATTAGTTAGATGGAACCACGTTTTTTGCAAATGGTACAGATTCACTTTTCAAGGCATGGTCATACAAGATGCACCAATCTAATTTATTTATAAAAAATATCATAATTTAAATTTTCATAATAGCATATTAGTTGTATTTCTTACAAGAAAAATATTATAACCAAAAATTCAAAGTAATACCAGAACTGCTAAATAATTAGAAGAGGAATTAAAAATATTCAAAGCAGTTAAATTTGTATACTCTTAGTAAGTCATGAGTTGCAGTCTTGTATAACTGCTCTGAAAGTTTATTTAACTATTTAACCAGCATAACTGGTAAATAATTAACATCCACCTTGAAGAACACAAAAATTACATCTGTGATCTGTATGAAGAGTTGAGATTGGCAGACCATGCTCTGAGTACTCCTTCACATAGGGTCAGATGGAGGAAAACATCTTTATTACATAGAGGTCATTATAGGTCTGAGAGACTATTGCTAGAATCAGTATCAGCTATGAAGCACTCTCCCAACTTCAACGAGTATGTTGCATTAATTTCCAAAGATTTGAAAAACAGTTTATCAGGCTATCAGGTCTTAAAAGTCATTTTAAGACCTGATAGCCTGACTTCTGCAAATTAACCTATGGTTATCTGGCTTATAGAGGGTGCTACGTAAGAACATTAGTTCAGTTTCAGTTACAATTTGTACTGTTTTTCTCAATTATATAGTTTAGTGCTGTGTGCCTATCACAGTTATAATTGTGCTCCGATGAGACTGGTTAGAAAACCAGTGAAATATTAGCAAGGTTAATCTTTTTTTTTTTTTCCCCTCTCTTGGTGTTGTTTATTCTCATAGACAGGCTTATATGTTGGTTATGCATTTCTAAATCACTTAGGGAATTGAACAACGTAGATCCGAATATAGATCCTTTATAGATCTGTAGTATATAGATCCGTAGATCCTTTCTTGGTGTTGTTTATATCATAAAGCATTATTATGAGACATTTCTATGGCTGATTTAACTGTTAATGCTCTAGTATTTGACTGTTTCTAATTACTGCAAATTAGAAGGAAAAAAATTAGACTTTTTTTTGCAATGTATGCATCATCATACCTATTTAATGCACAGACAGACAGACTGTTAAAAAAAAGTAATTTTTCATATGCAGCAAAACCATGATTTTTCAGCATCTCTACAGCACAATCAAGTAGACCTCTGATAACTGGCAGTCTGATTGAATTTTTATGGTCTCCCCTATAAAAGGAAAGTTAAGGAGGTTGTTGAGGCTCTTGAAAACCAGCCAAAGGATAATTAGAATCACTGCAAAATCTGCTAAGTTTTCCTTTGCTTAATGCAACTACTATCAACACTAGCCATTCATACTTTTCTATTATTTCTGATGATTAACAGGATCCTGAGTAGAATTCAATCACCATACGTAAAAGTTATACAACAAATAAATTTGATAAACAGTAACTGAGATTTAATATTTTTTAATTTACAAATCAAACAAGATCTATTTTGCTACCTATATAACTAGCAGTTTTTTTTTTCAAGTTAACAGTTAAATAAGAAAAATTAATCATGCAAGAAAAAAATTTATTTATCAATGATATATATATAATATATATTGCATATACAGGTAACCCTCATCTAACGCGGATGTTAGGTTCCATTGAAAAAACACGTTACATAAATCGCATTATGTGAGACTTAGATCACATAGAAAAAGTGCGGTTATGTTCAGAAATCTTTTAATTTTTTTTTTAATTATATAAACAACAATGACATACCCAACAAAAATGTTTTTATTTAATTCAGGTAATTCATGTAAGTTAAGAAAACATAAACTATGAAGCAAATGCATAGTAGAAATTTATAAAAAATACAAATTTTACGTAAACTTCATTGCACATAATGCATAAATGTTTCAGGCAAAATAAAATGAAGTTCATATTTTAATCTTTATCACTGTCTTCAACACGAGCATTTCATAGATGTTCTTTATTTACGAGTGGCCTGATATCGCCATCACTTGAAATCTCTTGAACATCATTTGTATAATTCTCATTGCATACTTTGGCTGGTTTAGTTATCAAGAAGTCAGTAATAAGACCTTGATTACCACTATGCTGAAAATTTTTATTAAGTTCATAATATGGAGCTAAACAAATATCCGATTGTCTTGTGAATTTTCCAGAGTGCTCCAATGATGGATCATTGTCCGTAAAATTATTTCCTAACTTTCCAATCAAGTCCAATCCTTCTGCTAATTTCTTTAAACTGAATTCTTTAACGGATTCATCACAATCAGAATCTTCGGAAAAAACTTTCCTAGCCATATGGTTCAACGTCAATTGTACCAGTGACTCCTCATTTAAATCTGTTTCCCCATCAATTAATTCACTAATTTCGTTTTCAACCATATCGCAAAAGCACTCTTAGTGGCCATTACTATACAAATATTTTTACATAAAAAAAGCATTCCATATTGTATGTAACTCACCAAAAAATAAAGTGCTCAGCTTGAGATTAACACACTTATGATTTTTAATGCGCTTTCCTGGCAAAAAACGAAGACAATTTTCAACAATAAATATTTCATACGGCAAACAATTGACGTATATGTGTGCTAAAGGCTATTCCCCTAATATAAATTCGCTACTTATAACTACATGCGCGATAAGGGCTGATGTAAATTTAATGAAAATAAAATTTGATTTTTATATCGTGCTGTGAAAAATATTTGAAAAGATAAAGGGTTACTACAATCTGTAGACTGTGTTTTTATCGATACCGCATTGAACAAAGGTTAGTAACAAATTGTAGTAACAAAGGTTACTACAATTTGTAGACTGCATTATATGGAAACCGCATTGTATAAGTACCACATTATATGAAGTTTACTTTGTATTATATATATATACATAATATATTTTATATATTATATTATATTATATAAATATAATATATAATTATCAATGAACAATTGATAATTAAGCCTTGATTCCAATTTAGGGTTCTGGATGCACAGATAATTTTAATTGCCCAGAAATTTTCTTCTGAAGTCCATGATATGTTTGTCAAATATTATTGATATTATTATCCTAAAACCCCATAGAGTCAAAAACTCATCCAGGAAGTTCCTTTGTCATACACACAGCTAATCATACTGCACCTTAAACACACTGAAATTCTCTGTGGACAGCACACTCTCAGTCAAGGCATTCAAATTATTCCCAAATCTGCATGCAAAAAACTTGTTTCTCACCATCCTTATACAGCTTCCAGAGATGAATTCTGTCCCCCCCCCCGATCTCCCACCATTTTATGAAAAATCTCTTCAACATTGATCCTATGAAAACCCTTAGCAACTTGTACATCTCTGTCATATCACTGCTTCCTCCTTCTATCCACTAGACTGTATATATACTGCATCTTCTCAACCTTTCCTCATCTTTAACATTCCAGAGATCAGAAACTACCTTAGTCAGTCACCTCTGACTCTCTTCAACATCAATTTGTCCTTTCGAAAACAAGGTGACCAAATCTGTGCTCAGTAATTCATGTGTGACCTAATCAGTGTCTTATACCATGGAACAAGAATCTCCTTACTTCTACAAGTCAGTGTCTCCTCTGCATCATTCTCAGAATTTGTTGTGTTGTGTTCACAATTCTGACAATGTGCCCTCTAAATTTTAGATCCTTATCCACCATCACCCCAAGATCTCTTATTTCCTCCACCTACAACAATATATCCCCGCCAAGTGTAAATGCTACATCCCATCTTTGTTTCTCAAATTTTAAAACCTTACATTTTTCAACATTGAACTGGTATCCCCACTCTCATGCCCATTCACTCAATCTATTCAACTCTTCTTGTAGGATCAGAACATCTGCTCTACTCCCAACTTTACATAATCTGCAAACAACTGAATATCCCTATCAAAATCTCCTCCAATATCATTAACATACAGGTTAAACAGCAGTGGCCCTAAAACAGACCCCTGAGGCACACCACTAGTGAAGTTTCTCTTACTCCTCCTCCTCCATATGATATGCACAACAGGACCAATTTCTCTTCTCTCTTATATATTGTCTTCTTCACAGACTGTATAACTTTGGAAAAAGATTAAAATCTGCAGTAAGCATCACAAATGCCAAACTATTATGTGGCATATGATTTTCATCACCTGGTGTGAAAGTACTGCCCTGCTTAGTATCTTGGCAAATTTTCCCATATAGTTTTTTAGAGTATAATTGCCTGGTTATCTAATTCTTAGTATAGGTTTACAATCTCTTATGAGTGAGACCAATAAAAACCCTTAAGAAGAACAAAAAAAAAAAAAGGCATCTTCCATGGATTGATCTATAATTACAATGCCTTATTATAGCTCAAGAGACAGCTATAACATGGAATAAGGAATTGGATGGAAAGGAGATCAGGGGCTGCAAAGCCTGTTCAGAAACCCACTGGCAAAGGAAATGCCTTATGCATTCCTGAGGTCAGAATGTCAAATAAGGTAGATGTGAAATGGATGAATGAAGAGATGAAGCATGGAATTTAGAAGAAGAAGAAGGCCTTATGGAGGTAGCACAAGACAAGTTGTAATAGTCAGCTGCATGAAGAGTAAGAACAAGCAAGAAAGGTGACATTAGGTTTTTTTGGGGAGGTTGTAGCCATTGGCTACAACCTCCTCGAAAATCCATGCTCTGCAATGCCCTCCCCTCCACCTTGAGAGCAGAGATTACTTGAGATCTATCATCATTCCATATATCTGGGGCACATTCTAAAAATTGACAAAAATCCTAAGAAAATACAACCTTACAACTACATAAGAAATTGGCATCTCTTATCCACTCCACCAAAGACCAATCACATTTCCTAGACCCACCAGGTCCTTTGCAGTTGCAAACTGTCCTACTACAGCCAATGTTATTGGCTGTCCTGTTATGTTATGCTATGCTGAATCATCGTAATTTTCATTTAATCCTGCAGAGGTAGCAGCTGATCTGACAGATACAAACAAATTGTTTAATATAAATATTCTTATACATATCCAGTGTATAGCTTGGAGGTCATGAGTAGCTGTGCATGCATATATTACGAGTGATATTCCACAGTGTTTATGCGGTCAGTTTTGGTTTAACACGTTATGTAAAGGTGTGTGATAGTTCATAGTAAATTGTATCTGAGAGATACCGGAACCTCCGAAGTCAGTATAGTATTGATTTAGCTATTTTTTTTTTGTTTTATTTACTGTTGAAAATGGCTGAAAAAATATATCAATTGGATAATCCATCAGATGCTGAAAAAGATTCAGCGATTTTGTTACTTGAGTCTGATGATGAGAATGATAGAGTTGAATGCTAAAGTGAAAGTGATATTTGATAATAAATTGTATCTGAGAGATACCACAAACTCCAATGTCAGTATAGTATTGGTTTAGTTGTTTTGTTTCTTTGTTCAATAATTTCTAGATTGTAGCTGAAAATAAATCAACCATCATGTATTATATTTGCAGTTTTTTTTTTTTTTTAAGTTTTATCGCATTTTAGCACATGCTAGCAATGAATGTATATCTCTCAGATACACACGAACTATGCTGCAATTTTTTCGACCGTGACCTCCGCAGGGTTAAATTCGACCATATGTAGTACAAACATTATGAAAAAGCAATTCAAATGCCCACCAGCATTGGCAGAGTGGATAGCGACCCACTCTCCAACAGTTGTAAATTCATCTTCCCTGCTGTAGATGTGGGAAGATGAATTTCTTCACGTTCCTTCAACAACTGTAGATGTGGGAGATGAATTTCTTCACCTGGCATGAGATCATTGCTCTGCATAGTGGAGGTCTAAAGCTGCTAGAGAAGCTTCATGTTTGATCTTTAAAGTAGAGTTCCAAGATTATGTAAAAAAATAAATAAAAAATATAAAAGTAAATAATAAAAAAAACTTCCCCAAAGGGCCCAAAATTTTGATCTAGTACCACCATAACATAGAACTTTGTATGATGAAATTCTATAAAGCAGTGTTTATTCTTTTAAAATTTAATACATATGCTTTATATGAAATAAGACTTTAGCAAGGATCATCATGTTGCTGGTTTTCTATGGACCAAAAGTAAGAATCCTGAATTTAATAAAATGTTTTGCATAAAGTTCTGTACATATTATCAACCATTTATGTTTCTCTTATCATTTTTACTGATAATAATTCTTTGATTGCAAAAATATAACTCACTTTTAGTTTTTTTCCTCTCTCTCTCTCTCTCTCCAATAGAAGCAAATATTTGTTATTAATCACAAAGCTGCGGTGTGTGTTCACATAAAAAAAGCACACTTTCACAGCCGAAAAGGTTCTGATTTACAGTGGTAAAAATAAAATTTTACAATTTACTTAGGGGGCAAAAAAAAAAGTTGCTACATATATATGCTAGTTATATTGTCCATGCTTCCCTTTTCTTTAACTATACTGCCACTACATCGATGTCTGTAGTCTCTGTCCATTGCATACTTACGAGGAGTCTGATACAGATTTGATGAAGGATGAAGAGGCACAGATGATGTCTCCATTATGTGTGAATAGGCATCATCCTCTTCCTCCTATAATTCAAATTCACAATGAGAGTGTGCTATGTAGCATATCAGGCAAAAATAAACAATATAATAATGATAATAATAATAAACAATATTCACATGAGAATTACAAACAATCAGTAAACTAAAGTTATCTATGTATACACATGAAAGCATAATTCCAATGAATAAAATAATGATTATTATGGAATGATATGGTATTATTCTAGAAAGTAAGACAAAACTAGTGAAGCAAGGCAACAACATTACATTTAGTATGAAGGAAATTTAATATACTTAATTATATATTTGCATATTCAATACATGGAGTGTTTTACTTATTAATACTACAATTCAAATCTTCTCTCAAAACATTCTATTTCCATTTTCTTATATTTCCGATGATTATCAATTCTTTAGGAATTCTAAGAAATTCCTTGTCCACTATTATCTCAATATCTTTCTTTTTTTTTTTTTTTTTTTTAACTGATTGTAATATAGTCCTGCAATACAGTATGAAAGTTCTGATCACTTAGTTCAAAAATAACCTAATTTAAGGATCTTCAGAATGTAATAACTGGTTGTAGAACAAAACTTTGAATTAGAGATAGATAAAAATGTCAAGAAAAAAAATTATAGGTATGTCAAAGGATAAGATACCTAAGTAGCCTCATGGTAACTTCCATAATGCTAAGTGTGCAGATGAAAGACCATTACAGTTTAAATTCTAGTCAGCAACTAGAGGTACCTTTTTTCTCTCCTAGATTTATTCAGCTAATTCTAAGATTAGTCCATTTTTGGTGTAGCTAACATCTAGAACAAACTCAGGTTTTTAATTTAAAAAAAAAGTGATATTAAAAATTAATACAAAAAAATCTATAGGTAAGTTAAAAGGATAAGAATCCTATGTAGTTTCAGTCCAGCAAAATCAGAACACACATATAAATACTAATAAACATTAGAAAACACTGCCTCGTACCTGGAATGCAGTTCTAGATTAGGGGTAGTGTTATAGACAAGAGGTTGAGCAAAAATTCACTCAGCCTTGACACCAGCTAAGGAGGAGGAGAATGGCTGTTCACTGATCTCCAAGTGTTAAGACTAAAGATGAACTCCCTACTCATTTTGCAGGGAGGGATAAATGTGATGCTGCTGATTTTATTCTATGTTTTCTTTCTTCTTTTCTTTTCAGCCATTTTCTGTCCACTGCTGGATGAAGGCCTCCTCCAATTCTTTCCACCTCTCTCTGTTCTTGGCAATGGTTGACCAATTTTCCCCAACAAAATTTGACAATTCATCACTCCACCTTATTTTAGGACGTCCTTGGCCTCATTTCCCTTCTTTTGGAATCTAGTTTGTTAGTATGGTGGTCCATCGCTCATTTTCTCTTCTGGATAGATGTTTGGCCCATTTACATTTTAGTCGCTTATGGTGAAGAATGATGTCAGTGATGTGAGTCTGGTTTCTTATCTTTTAATATGATGCCTAGCATCAACCTCTCCATTTTTCTTTGAGTTGTTATTAGTTTATTTGCCAGTGCTTTTTTTAGCAACCAAGTTTCACAACCATATGTGATGACTGGAAGTATACACTGGTTAAATGTCTTCCTTTTTAAACAGTGGGACATCATTGTTTTGAAAATTGTTTTTCAATTTTCTGAATGCACTCCAGGCAAGTTGAACTCTCCTATTTATTTCCTTTTGGAGTCCACAGTTTAGATAAAAAATGACCTAAGTATGTATATGAAGAGACTCTTTCCAAGAAATTGTTTTCTATTATTATGTGTTTTGGTGTTACAAAATGATTAAACATGATTTTAGTTTTTTCTCTGTTTATTTTTAGACCGACTTTTCTGCTTTCATGATATAGGTAGGTCTTCTATCATTATATTAAGGTCTTCTGGAGTGTTTTCAAAAATTATGATATCATCTGCATATCTTTGGTGTGTTAAGCTTCTGTTATTAATTTTTATACCAAGGTTTGTCCAGTTTATATTATTAAATATTTCTTGAAGGACTGCTGTAAAGATTTTGATAGAGTGTCTCCTTGTTAGACACCTTTTTCAATTCTATGTTTATTAATTATTTATTTATTATTTTTATTATTATTATTTTTGTAATGAGGACTAAGAATAACATACAAATTTAGCAAAACTAGGTCCTCAGGATTAATTCTGAATGATTCAACTATAGTTAAGGAGGAATTTAATAAACTTTTTTTGCAAATGCATATATATTAAATACATAAATAATCAGTTAGAAGAAGAAATACTAGTCAAGAATCATGATTTATCTAATGACATATTTCAAGTTGAGCAGCTTGTTGATATGCAACTAATAAGGTTGCAGAGAGTTTGGTGGCAGGTAGATCTATGTCAGGGTTAAAGAATCCACTTTTCAATTATTTTACACAAATTGCTGAGACAGGGAGTAATAATACCTTATGATGAGAAATTTGAAAGTGTTATTCCTTATTCCAATTCATAAGGGTGGATCATCATATAAAGTGGAGAATTATAGACCAGTGAGCCTTATTTAAGCATTATACACTAAGTAAAAAACAGGATATCTTTGACTGAGTTCATGCTAAAAAGGTCTTCTTAAGGAAAGATTGATTATCACAACAATTTGTCACTGTATATGAAGATGCCAAAAGGGAAGATGATCATGGTAATATTGTATGATATGATTTATTTGCGCTATTGAATGTGTCAATATCATTGTTAATGTGTGTCTGTGTAAAATATACACAAGGTTTACAATATACAAAAGATAACTTAAATGTGGTGTGGTGTGGTATGCATATCAGCCATAGTGACTAATTATCAATATTTGGCTTACCAGATGTTTGATTTTTTTTTTTTCTCTGCACTGAGTTGATCAGTCTTGGGCAGTGGCTAAGGTATTGATTTTCCTCACAAACAAACATAAAACTTATCTTGAACATACTGGTAGTAGTGTTCACATAATCACATAATACAGCGTTGTAAAAGCAGGAATTTTCCCTACCAACTGCTAACGGTTTTGCAATCTTTCAGTATTGCAATGCTGTTAAAAAAAGGACAGGGTAATTCATGGATTACCAGCCATCACCATCATTTCTAAATTGACTTAATTCTCCTGTTGGAAGATTGATAATAATAATGTTATCAGTATATAATCAAAATCCCCTTACTCTTGGCCGAGTGCTCTCCAGTCACCAAAAATAACACGATTCTAGATAATTCCAGCAAACCTCAATCAATTAGCTACTGCTGTAATTATTTTTCTTTTTCATCAGGGACCAGGAGAGGCTAGTAAAGCATGTATTCCTGTATGTACACACACGCATATATATTTATTACATTTTTTACACACACACACACACACACACACACACACACACACACACACACACACACACACACACACACACACACACACACACACACACACATTCATAAATGAGCTCTGCATTACTTCAACCTTAGCATTTTCAGATCTGGCTCCCACTGACGAGACCTCAATAAAGGTCGAAACTGGTATGGGTAGTAGTGACCATTGACTTTAATATTTAGCATCATACATCTCTGCAAGGGGATGTGCTTTACATTAAGGGAAAAATACTAAGGAAAATGATCTGGGTAAAGCTCTGACTTTACCATGAGTTGCCTCAACTGGCACTACCAAGAGTTGCCTTGGACTTGCACTACGTGCAGGAGAAAACTTGACTTTCTTGTCTGTTTGCTTACTTGGGAAATAGGATTAAAAAACCAAGTTTAAACCAAGATTAAAAAACCACGGGAACGAATGATTTGAAAGGAGATAAATTTGATATGAGAGAGGACGTGGAGGAATAATTAGAGGTAGCGAAAGAAAAGAGAGTGACAGAGTTAGGATAGCGAGTCTGTTGCTGCGGTATGACAGAGAAGAGTTTAGGAGGAGGGCCATAATCGCAAATGACTTTATGCGCAAGTTATGCAGACAGTGTGGTGTGTAGTTTGTGGATGTGTGGAGTGAGTTTGATGGGCGAAAGGATTTGAACAAGATGGATGGCTTACATTTGAATGGATTTGGTGTGCGAAGACTGGAAAAGGTGTTGCTGAGTGAAATGAGCATGGATGTGTAAAATCAGGGAAACTAGAACTATTAAGGAGGGGAGGAAGTGGATATGCAGACATCAGTGAGGCAGTTGAATGTATGAATGTTTATAATGTGCCCGAGCCAGTACAAAGGACAAGAAATCAGAATGGGATAGTTAGTATAACGCATCAAGATAGGGGTGGGACAAATGGACCTCTGCATTTCATGTATACTAATGCCAGGAGTATTAGGAACAAGAAGGAAGAATTTTTGGCCTTGGTTGGCTCTTCCTGGCCACAGGTTACTGGCATTAGTGAAACATAGCTGACAGAAGATGATATAGTTAGTGGGATAGAATGCGTAGGGTATAGTGTGTTCAGGAGCGACAGAGAGAATAAAATGGGGGGGAGGAGTGTTTATTGATGATAGCTGATGAACTGCAACCAAGGAGAATAGCAGTTGTATTGCAGGATAGTGAAAGGAGCTCATTTGAGGCTATCTGGTGTGAGATTGAGACTAACGGAACAAAATGTACAGTTGGGTGCTGCTATAGACCAGGTAATAGAATAGATGGTGGAGATGGTATGCATAGGCAAATTGATGAAATGAGTGGAAGGAGGATAATTATTATGGGAGATTTCAACTATAGTAACATTGATTGGAAGGAGGAGAGGACACACGTGAGGAAGGAACTAGACTTTATTCAGTTACTGAGGGATAACTATCTGAGACAGCATGTAATGGAAAATACTAGGAGTTCGAGGGTGCTTGACCTAGTAATAGCAATTGAGAATTTGACTATAATGAATATGACCATGTTGCCACCTATTGGTGAGAGTGATCACAAGGTCTTAACCTGGGAGGTGGCTAAATGTGTGAAATTTTCGAGTAAGACAGGGTACATGTGGAATTACCGTGCTGACAAGTATGACAAGCTTAGGAGATTGCTTGGTTCAGTGCCATGGCATGTAAAACTGCAAGGGCTGGATGTTGATAGGGCATGAGAAGTGGTCAAGGAGCATTTGCAGGAGGCTATGGTAGACTGTATACGAGTCCGAATAGTAAATCAAGTAGGGGTTAAATGGATGAATAACACCATTAAACTTGAGTTGAAAAAAAAGAAACAGCCGTGGAAGGAATTTAAGGAGAAAGGTGACCCACAGGCACATGAACAGTATAAAGCGCAGGCCAGAAGGGTAACGAGTGTGGTGAGAAAGGCAAAAACGGATTATGAAAAGAAATTAGCCATGCAAGCTAAAGAGAATGCCAAACAGTTCTTACAATATGCTGTTAGTAAAAGAAAAACTGTACAGGGCAGAATGATTTTAAGGAACGCCGATGGTAGGGAGGTCACTGAATCAGTTGATATAGTGGAATTACTAAGTGATCACTTTGCAAGAGTATATCATCCAGGTGATGACATTGAAGGAATGAAGGAACGATTAGTTTATATGGGAATTGTGGTGAATGAAGTGGAGGTGAATAGTCTATTACAGAACTTTAATGTGAATACATCTGTGGGATTGGATGGTATATCAGCACGGGAAGTGGCTAAAGAATTGTCAGCGCCCTTGACCTTATTGTTTAATCTGAGTCTTGGGTCTGGTTTAGTCCCGAAGGGGTGGAAAGAGGGGTAAATAGTTCCACTGCATAAAAGAGGATCCAAGACTACTGTTGCAAATTACCAACCAATCAGCATATTAGGAGTTGTTGTGAAGGTCTTGGAGAAAGTAGTCAAGGGTAAAATACAGGAATGGATTGATGAAAATGAGATACTGTATGGCGGGCAGCATGGTTTTGTGAAGGGTAGATCATGCCTCAGTAACTTGCTCAGGTTTTATAACATAGTGATGACGGCTGAACTGGATAAGAGTAATGGGTTTACAGTGATGCTGCTGGACCTGGCTAAGGCCTTTGACAGGATACCACATGGAAGTCTAATCTGTAAACTGCAACATATGGGAATGGATATAGGATTGGTGAGATGGATAGGAGGGTGGTTGATGGAGAGATACCAGAGAGTAGTTTACTCAGGAGTAGAGTCCAAAAGAAGGCCTGTGACTAGTGGTGTGCTGCAGGGTTCTGTTCTTGGACCACTACTTTTCAATTTGTTCATTAACGATATAGGAAAGGATCTGAGAGGAACTGTTCACTTGTTTGCTCATGATGTAAAGTTGGGTAGAGCAATAGTGAATTCAGAAGATGTCAAAATTTTGCAGGATGATTTGGATAGATTGGAGGTATGGGCTAAGGAGAATGGATGTCAATTTAATGTGGCAAAATGTAAGATTATGCATTTTGGGGTGAAAAGATTAGCAGCAGTATATCACATTGGTGGAACTGTACTCCAGGAGATTGATGAGGCCAGAGGCTTGGGAGTGTTGGTGGATAGGGAGTTGAAGTTTAGGGGGCACATCGCAAAAGTGGCTAAATCAGTTCATTAATTCATTTGGATGCTGAAGAATACTTTGACGAGCAGAGATAAGCAAGTTATTGTTCCTTTGTATCGAGCCTTGATAAGACCCCATCTTGATCACTGTGCTGAGATCTGGTCACCTAGGTTTCTTCTTGATGGGGAGGAGGTTGAGAGGATCCAGAGGCAGACTGACCAAGATGACAGAAGGTCTATGGAATGAACCTTATGAAAACAGGTTGAAGATTTGTGGGTTGCAGAAATTGGTTGATAGGCAGAAAAGAGAAGATATGATTGAGACATTCCAATTCAAATTCAATCCTATAGAAACCCTTCAAATGCTGAAGGGTTTCTATAGGATTAATTCAGAGGATATTTTTGAGAACAGGACTGGTGTTGAGAGGACTAGGGGACATCCATGGAAGCTGGGCAAGAGTGTGGTTAGTAAGGGTGTAGAGCTGGGTTTTTTACTTTTAGAGTAGTGAATGAGTGGAATAAGCTGCCAGAGTCTGTTGTGGGTGCTATGACAGTGAATGAGTTCAAGGCAAAGTATGATAGATACTGTGTGAATGTCGAATAGTTGTGATAGACACGATGTTTAGGGTCTCCCTCAATAAGTCTAAGGACCCCTTGGAGTCGCCCATAATAATAATAGTAATAAGAATAATAATAAAAAGTTTATATAAAATTACTTGGTATCTTGAATACATAATATACCTAAGTTAAAAAACTTTCTACATCTATCTCTCATCCTGAGATTTTATTTATAAGGTCAAAGCACCTTTTGGCAACTTGTTTAGGTAAAATTCATAATGAGCTCCGCATTACTTCAACCTTAGCATTTTCAGGTCTGGCTCCCACTGATGAGACCTCAATAAAGGTCGAAACCGGTATAGGTAGTGACCATTGCCTTTAATGTTTAGCATCATATATCTCCGCAAGGGGATGTGTTTTACATTAAGGGAAAAATACTAAGGAAAGTGATCAGAGCTTTACCCACCTTGACCATGAGTTGCCTTGGACTTGCACTACCTGTAGACGCAAACTTGACCTTCTTGTCTGTTTGCTTACTTGGGAAATAGGATTAAAAAACCAAGTTTCTATAAAATTACTTGGTATCTTGAATACATAATATTCCGAAGTTAAAAAACCTTCTACATATATATGTGTGTGTGTGTGTGTGTGTGTGTAATGTAATAAAATTAATTTTACATTATAGTTACTCCTCAAATACAGTAGCGGTCTTCATAGGCTTTTTCCATAATGAATGCTGTAATATCACATTTTCAAAAGGCTGAATATAGAGAAATCTACAGAAATGTTAAGCAGATTGATATCAGATTTCATGAATCACTGTAGTTTAATAAGTACCTGATTTTTGTTTTTGTTGAGCTGTAGCAGTAGTAATGCTTAATAAATACCTATACTGATTTCCCTTTCAAAGATATCCAGAGTCCTCAGCCATTTGTTTGAATAATACAGTCATCATCCTGATTGTATGTCATCCTGTCCTTGCAGTTTCACACACACACACTGAAGAATATGAGCTGGACTATGCAGCAGTTCTAATGAATGCTTTAAGGAAAAATTGCTCTACTGTTTGGACTTTTAGTACTATTTTCATATTAACTATATTATCTTCAAGTTGCATTTCATACTACTTTTATCATATGCATGTATTTCATTTCAGTTTTAAGTTCTTTGTGTTTGTCTGTTGACTGAGTAATATTAGCAGCTATACTTTCCAATCCACAGGCTTCAGGTCAAAAATTCCACTGTAGCATGGTTGTTTATTATTATTATTATTCAGGGCTCCAAGGAGTCAAAAGACTCATTGAGGGAGGTCCTTCCTAAGAAACACAAAGTCTATCAAGACTCATCGAGGGGATTATCTGTTGAATATCTGTAGGTAGTAAATGATTTTCATCACCCAGTGTGAAGCAACCACTCTACTTACCAGATGCCTGAAGTGCTTGCAAAGATACGCTTAGTTTATAGAGTAGGGTTCCCAGATTTCCTAAACCTTATCCACCCATGGTTCTAATGTGCTATACATTTACAACCTTTTGTGGGAATGGCTGTCATAAAAAAAAAAGAAGAAAAAATAAATAAATAAAAAAGGATGCTTTTTAGTACAGAATTTTAATAAGACTGGCCCAGATTAGCAACTGCTACAGAGCCAAGGAGAACATTGGACTTTCAGGATGTTTATTATATTAATTTCAGAAGAAACATTTGTAATGGTGGAGGATACTCGGTTCACTAATTAAAGTTTATTTTTGAATTAATGTTATAGCCTAGAAGCTATACTAAATGTCCTGTCACCAATTTTCTCCTATTTAAATAATGACTTAAATGGTCCACAAAGGAGTGACTAAAATAGCGTCATGTGTTCAGATTGCAGGAATGCCATCTGCAGACCTGATCCATAGGGAGAATGGGGCATACAATAAGTGAAGTACTAGTATCACATTAATACAAAAAAAAAAAAACATTTTTCATAGAGTAGCATGGATAACTGTGCTGGAAGTTAATATGGAGGATGTGAATATGAGAGAGTGAGAAACAAGTTTTTCTGCTTAGAAATTATTTCTTAAAGATATGTAAGTACAGAAAACAGTAAATTAGTTTAAGAACAAGTTTAATGTGCATTGTACTTATTTATTTATTTATATTAGCTTCACCCCTTTCTTCCCTATCCCTCTGGGGTGGGGACAGATTGAGCCCTCCTAATGAGGGATTCTTCTTCTTTGAGTGCCATCTCCTGTCGAAGGTCAGGGACCACCTTCACACATTTTGAGTGATCCTCAGCTACTCTGAACAGTACCCTCAGAGCTCATGCCAGTCCACTGTCTGATGTCTGCCAGCCAAGATTTTCTTTGTCTTCCTTGTTCTCTTCTTCCATTTATCTTCCCTTTTATCTTATATTTTTCATTACGAAGTAGGTGACCAAGATATGCAGTTTTCCTTCTTTTTATGGCATCTAAAAGTTCACATGATTTCCCCATTTGTTCCAGTACTTCCTGATTGGACGTTTTTGCTGTCCATGGGATTTTTAACATTTGTCAGCATAACCACATCTCAAAGGCTTCAAGTTTTTTTTATTGATGTTGTCTTCAAAGTCCAAGTTTATGCACCATACAGCAGTACAGACCATACATAGCATCTAACCATGTGTACTCTAAGCTCTAAATTTAAATTGCAGTTAGACAGTGTTGATTTAATCAGGAGAAAATTTTTTCTTGCCATTTCAACTCTAACTTTTATTTCCATTTCTGGATTGCATTCTTAATTTAACCAGCATCAGAGATATTTAAACTTTGTCATTCTTTCTATTTGTTTCCCATTTAAAGAAAGTGCTGACTTAAAAATTGGTTTCTTTCTTTCTTTCTAAAATGTATAAATTTGCTGGAAAAAAATTTCATCAGAGATTATTAAAATTTTTAAATAAAATATATACAAATGGACAAATACCAATAGAATGGAATACAAGTATAGTAATACCTATATTTAAAAAAGGGGATAAAACAAAACATACTAATTACAGAGGTATTAGTTTATTGAATATATCTTACAAAATATATAGTAGAATAATTAATGATATCTATCATATCACCCCCCCCCCTCTTCCTCTTATCCACTAGACTCTGCAATTTGCATCCTCTCAATCTTTCCTCATACTCGACATTCCAGAGGATAGAAACTACGTTAGTCAGTTGCCTCTGGACCCTTTCCAACATCTCTTTGTCCTTCTGAAAAACCAGTTGACCAATTCTGTGCACATTAGTCCATATATGGGCTAATCAAGACTTTATACAATGGAACATGAATCTCCTTACTTCTACCAGTCAGTGTCCTCTGCATCATTCCCAAAATTCTTTGTGTTGTCCTCACAAATTTGGCAATGTGTCCCCTAAATTTCAGATCTTTATCCATAATCACCCCAAGATCTCTTATTTCCTCCACCTCCAAGAATATATCCCCACCAAGAGTAAATTACATATCCCATCTTTGTTTCCCAAATTTTAAAACCTTACATTTTGCAACATTGAACTTGTATACCCATTCACTCAATCTATCCAAGTCTTCTTGTAAGGTCACAGCATCTTCTCTACTTTTCATAGTTTGTCCCAACTTTGCATCATCTGCAAACAACTGAATATCTCCATCCAAATCTTCTCTAATATGATTAACATACAAGCTAAACAGTAAAGGCCCTAAAACAGACCCCTGAGGTACACCACTAGTGACTTTCCTCTTCTGGAATTTGCTCCCTCATACACAACTTGCTGATACCTATCAGATAGCCAGTCTCCAATCCAATGCGCTAATCTAATATCCAACCCCATTGGCTAGGTTTGACTACCAACTTATCATGTGGTAATTTATCAAATGTCTTTGCAAAATCTAAGTGTACTACTGCGTACCTCTCTTCTCTGTCCAAGGAAGCTGTCACCTTATTGTAATACGTAAGTAGCTTATTAAAACATGACCTCCTTTTAGCAAATCCATGCTGTCCATCAAAAATAATACCATTCTTGTGAATGCAATTCTGGATCCTAGTTCTCACAAGATTTTTCAACAACTTAACCACAACACCTGACACAGAGATAGGCCTATATCTGATGTTCGAGTTCTATTATTATTATGGGCAACTCCAGGGAGTCCTTAGACTCATCAAAGGGGATTCTATCACCTCCCTTATGAAGTGGCACAATCTTACCTTCCTTCTACTCCTTTGGAACTCGACCCACTGCAAGACTCATATTAAAAAATTATGTTAAGACAAATGCCAACTCCCTCGCACAATCCTTCAGAATATGTGGTGATATATTATCAAATCCCTCAGCCTTATTAACATCGAGTTTGCTCAATTCCAATCAATTTTTCTCCTCCCCATCATCAACTGCTCTCAAACTCTATGATATCACATTCACAAGAATGAAAGACCTTTGCTCATTAAGTATCTCCACTATATCTTCTACGGCAGTTGCCCTTATACCATTTTCGGAAATCAATGTCATTCTTCCATAATCTTTTTTTTTTTTTTTTTTTTTTTCTGGCTACATATCAAACGAACTCCAAGGATTCTATTTGGCTTCATTAGCTAACTGCTGCTCACACTTCACTTTTGCTACTCTTAGCAAGCAAGTCATTTTCCTTGTCTGGTTTTTGTAATCCTCATGGAATTGGTTATCACCACTTCTCTTATGCTGCCTCCATAAAGACTTTTTTTCCCCTCTGTATCACATGCTTAATCTCTTCATTTATCCATTTCACACCTACCTGATTTAACCTTCTGACCCTTGGCATATATTTAGACATTGCTTCTACTAGATAGTTCATGAATATCCCCAAGCTGCACTGATCTATTTTCCAACTAACTCCTCATTTCATGCTACAGCTGCAAGATGTCTCCTGAGCTCCTCGTAATCACCAGCCTTGTAGTTCCCTTTTCTCGAGGTCCTCACACTGCCAACCACCTAGGTGATCACTTCATGGTCACTCTCACCAACTAGAGGGTGATTCGACACTTCATTTATAATTACATCCTCTGATGAGATGATCAAATCCAAGACCCTCAATCGTCGTGTGCCCTCTGTTACATACTGCTTGAGATAGTTGTCCCTCAAAAACTCATTTTCTTTACTTCTAGTTGCTATCTCATCACCCCAGTCTATATTGCTATAATTATAATTGCTCATAATGATCACTCTTTTCATATTTGCTTGGCTAATTTGATTATACTTCACATAGTCACTACCATCCACATTACCAGGTCTATAACAACATCCGATTAAGTATTTCATTCTATTCACCTCTATTTCATGCCATACTGCCTCAAAACCACTGGCACTATTTCCCTCTTGCATCTCTACTTTGTATGGACATAACTCTTTCTCTATCATCAATAGCACTCTCCCTCCCTTTTTACCCTTTCTATCCTCATGAAATGTGAGGATCTGCAATACCACATTATATCTTTTTCTCACATAAGCCACAACCAGGACTGTTGTTATGGTATATTGCCATGCCTAGCAAGCACTACTTTGCTTCCCCTAGATTCAAGAATATATGTAGCATTAAAAATAATGATGTTTTTATGATAGAGATAGAATTTTGCCAGTTTTGCACCCTCCAAACTTTCCGTTCCTAGAGACATTGCTTTAGTTGCTTAGTAGGTTATGATAGTCCTCACCACCATACAGCTGGCTACACATGGTTGCCTTCAGGCAGATTCCACATCTCTCATTCACAATAATTTCCTTTAATTATTGACCAAATCCAAGAATATCGATGTTTTGTTACTCTCTGTTATATGCTGTTCACAGTAGCTGTCATTATGGAACTCAAGAAATTCATTATCCTTGCTCCTGAATACTACCTCTTCATTATTTATATTTTCATTTTCCGAATTAAATTTTACCATAATAATCACCCTCCTATTATACAATAGCCAATTCATCCAAATATTTCCTTCTTACCACCCTCCCCACATTTCCAGACCTATAGCAACATCCTACTAAATATTTCATCCTATCACTACCTCACAGTATACTGCCTCAAAATAGTCATTATTTCTCCTTACACTTGAGCAGACACAATTCCTGTGCTATCTCCTCAGTAAATGGAAAACACTATATCCTTCAAGCTCTATTCCTGTCAGTACAGAATCCTAATTCAACTATGGATTTTGTCTATTCTAATGGTTATCATGCCAATCAGCTCAATTAGTACAATGATTTCTTTGTTCTTAATTTCTGATACTCCTGGTATTCAATTCCTTTTTGGGTCTGCAACCTTGCTATTTATGTCACCTACTGCTGTGACTGCTGCAAACCAAACCTCAATCCCTCTCCTTTATCTCAACCTACCCTTTTTTTACTGTCAGATTCAACAGAAGGAGTGATTCACAATCACTCCTTCAATTTCATCTCTCTTGCCTTCCTGTTCTTATACATCTTTCTCAAGATCTCTCATTCACCTTTAACTCTCTCTGCCAGCAACAGCCTCCCCAGATAACCCACACTAAATCCATTCAAATGCAATCATCCTTATGCAGTTCTAACTAACTCAATTCCAGATATTCACAAAAACAGTTTCTGTTCCCATTTTCTCGCACAGTTCTGCCAATACACCATTCATCATCTCTACTCACTATATCAACTCATCACTGTCATAGCTGGTTGTACAATGAACTCACTCTCATCTTAACTTCTAATATCAATCCTCACATCAACTAACTCATTCATCCTTATAACCGGTGCGAAACTTTCCTACCCATGTACTCCTTATATCTTGAACTTTGATCACCTTGCTCATCCTCTCTCACCGGGGAAAACCTTATAATTTCTTATATACTTACCAGCAGTACCAGACAAACTGGCTGTAGAACATACAGAATTACCAGATGTAACAAATTGGCCTCACAGCCTTAATTGTTTCAGCTGTACTTCCCACCAACTCAACTCAATCTAATTTACTGCCATTAATACATTCTTGCTGATTTGTGGGCACTTATGTATACCCTTGCTCATGCTTCTGTTGACTATCACTCATAAATCTGCTACTCTTTTCTCCTTTCACCTTCTGTTTATATTCACTCCTAAATCAGTTGTCATTCACATAAACAGTTCCTCCTGCTAATCTAATCCTTGACATCTACAATGGCACTGCTGTACCATGCATTTTCAAATTTTTGTGAGTGGAACTACTATATACTGTGATTACTGCGATACTGAAAATGATCATTAATAATAAATTTTACAGACAATGGGTATGATCAATGCATCTTGTAGGTCACTATTACTAATCAAGGCTCAATAATGGTAAGAATATATCTAAGAAAGAATTATTACAGCTGTTATTACATATACATAAAACAAAACAAAAAAAATCAGAGAACATAATTAACATCTTGCTAATAATTGTTGATTCTCTTGTAAGGGAAACTGATAACAATGAATATTATGATATGAGCAATGATTATGGATGTGAAAAATTAATTAGTTTCTTTGGAAAATATGAAAGAGTGTAGTCCCCATGTCAACACAAACAATGCTGCCAATAAGGAAACCAAGTGTCGAGTAGATAGTTTTGAAGAAATATTAAGTCACTAACTTATTTTTTCTCATTATTCAGTGAAAAAAATGTGCTCATAACATCCACCTGTATTCGATTCCACACACACACACAGAGACCTGTAGTCGATTCCACACCCTTACTCAGTTTCCAGAAATGATACTGAATTCTTCCCCTCCCACCTGCTACGAGTTGTAAAATCTCACTTGTATTAGATTATTTCCTGGACTTCATAAAATTAGATGACTCACTGTGAATTGAATTTTGCTAACGATAAGTTACCAAGCATATTAGATCCCAGTAAAAAATTTGTTTGGAAATCAGTATGGATGCGAAAATATTATGAGATCATACCTTAAGAACTCATGTTTTTATCATATTTCCTTTCTTCCATCTATTACTCAAACACCAAGGACCATATTCTCTCAGTCTGTCATCACATGCACAATTCTATAGTCCACATACAAATTTGGTTAGCCTCTGCTGAATCTTTTCAACTGTTCTCCTCTAAATCCAGATGGCCGTATCTGAGCCCAGCAATCAAAATGTGCTCTTATTAATGCCCTTTATAACAAAAGAATAACTTTCTTATTTCTACAAGTTAGTGTTCTTCAGCATTGCAATTGTGATATGACTTACCCAGCTTAGCAATATGACCCTTAAGCTCCTGAATGAATGAAAGACCTCAGGTAATGATGTGTCATAATCCGCATCATAATTCAGTGAAGCTTAGCTTCACTGAATACTTCAGCAAATTATTATTATTAATAGAGATCTACAGAAAGTCAGGGACTCATCAGGGGAATTATCATTTACTTTATATCCTGCCTGCAATGTCCTTGGTCCAAAATACATAATCTTATGATTAACAACATTGAACTGACATTCACTGCCATCTGCTAATAGAATCAGTTTGTTCATATTAGCCTACAAGGATTCAGTATCAGAAACATTCCTTATCATCCTCCCTAAATTTGCATCATTGGCAAATAATTGTGTATTACTATCCAGACCAACCACTATTATTATTAATACACAAGTTAAATAACAATAGCTCAAGTACAAAATGTTGAACAAATCTAATAATCCCAAATCTTCTCTTAGACTGGGCACTACCATCTTTCTCTCTGATGCCTATCAGTTAATCTTTGCATTTATATATTAAGTTTGAAGACAAAAATTTGTCTTCCACAACACATAACACAAACCCACATAAGAAGTTGACAACTAAATTGCAAAAAAATAGAAGATAAATCATATCTTCTTTTAAGCAAGTTCCCATGTGATGGGAACTTAAAACTCCTTTGGTTGAGAACAAAGCTTCTTTGATGAGTTCTTTGATGAAAATGTTAAAAACATGGGGAGAGGAGGCATCCTTGCATAAGGTAGTCATTGCATTCCCAGTTATGACAGAGATGAGATGAGACAGAGAGTAGGAATTATGAATGATATATGTTAGCAGAAATGTGTGAAGAAAAAGAAGTGCAGTTTGTTAATGTGTGAAATGAGTTTAATGGAAGAATTGAACTATATAAGAGTGATGAAATGCATTTGAATGATGTTTTCATGTGAGCCATTTGGAGAGACTGCTTCTGGAAAGGAGAGTAATGAGTGCAGAGAATGAATCTGAGCAAGTAAGAAGCGATGTGAAAGAGCAGCAGAGACTAAAGTGGTGATTATGAATGAAGATGTGGGAATAAATGTAGAGAATGAGAGAACAAATGTGCAAGACAAACAGGGAAATAGGGAGACTCATGGCAGATAAGGGAACACAGCATGAGAAAGGTGGATGATCCAAGAGGATGAGAATGTGTTTGTAGACAAAAAATGAAGGGGATGACCTGGGATGTAGAGAAAAAAGTTTGAAAAAGATTCTGGGATGAGTAAGGAGAAAAAGAAGTAGCTTAAAAAGGGCATGGCCACATCATTTGTATTCTACAAGTATTACAAAGAATGAAATGGTTGCATTGATTCAGTTATTTCATGCAAAAATTGCTAGAATAAGTGAGACATGGTTGGACAAGGATGGTATCCTGACATGAATAGAGATGGAAGGGTATGATACATTTTGTGAAGATAGAAAGGTAAAAAGGGAGATGGAGTGCTACTGATAATAGAGAAAGAGTTATGTTCATACGTAGAGATGCTAGGGGAGAAATTGTGGTAGTGGTTTTGAGGCAGTATGATGTGAGATAGAGGTGAATAGAATGAAATACTTAGATGATGTTTTAGACCTAGTAATATGAAGGGTAGTGATCAGGAAATGTAAAAGCAAATTAGCTAAGAAAATAGGAAAAGGATGATTATTATGGATGATTTTAATTATGGCAAAATAGATTGGGATGACGAGATAGCAACCAAAAGAAAATGAGTTCTTGAGTTTTTGAAGGACACATGACAGTAACAGGGCACATGAGGATTTGAAGGTCTTGGATTTGATCATTGTTATTATAAATGAGGTGTCAAATCTTCCTCCAGTTCGTGAGAGTGACTATGATTGCCTGGGTGGTTGCCAACCATGTGAAGACTTCTGTAAGGAAAGGATATATGTGGAACTACAAAGCTGATGATTATGAGAAGCTCAAGAGCCAGCTTGGAGCTGTAGCATGGAATGATGAGTTGCTGGAAAGGAGATCAATGCTGCTTGAGTGATATTCAAGAACTATCTAGTAGCTCACCCAAAAACTGTGAGTAATAAAGCAGATGTTGTGGCCTTACAAGAAGACATGAATAGAATGAGTGAATAGGTATGGGAATGGAGATGCAAGGTCAATGTTGCAAAATTATTATTATTCGTGACACTTCCAAGGAGTCTGAAGACTCATCGCGTTAGGACACCTACTGTACAACTCTCCGTCTCCACCACTACACTGAACTTCTACTACCAATCAACTACATCAGCGCCATCTACTGCCCACCACAATTAGTATTTTTTGTCTGTAAATTGCATGTGTTCTGAAGGACCAATTTTTCTCCCGAGTTTATGGGAGAAAAAACCCTGCTACCTCCATATGAGATCAGCTAACTCACCTTCAATTGAAAAAAAAAAAAAAAGTCCATATAAAGATTCCTCCTGTCACATTGGGAATCGAACTTAGACCTTTTCTAATCAAAGGGCACAACGTACTGTTGTTCTTCCAATTGCTATGTAAGGTTTTAAAATCTGGGAAACAAAATGGGATGTAGAAGTTACTCTTGGTGGGGATAAATTGTTAGATGTGGAGGAAATAAAAGATCTTGGGGGGGGGAGAGGGTGGATAAGGATCTAAAATTTAGAGGACACATTGCCAAAAATTGTGAGGACAACAACGAATTTTGGCAATGATGCAGAGAACGCTGACTTGTAGAAGGAGATTCTGGTTCGAGACTGTGATTAGGACACATATGGACTAACTGTGTATAGATTTGGTCGCCTGGTTTTCAAACGGATAAAGAGATGTTGGAGAAGGTCCAGAGGCAATTGACCAAAGCAGCTTGATTTCTGGAATGTTGAATATGAAGAAAGGTCGAGACAATGCAATTTGCAGAATCTAGTGGATAGGAGGAAGATGGGGGTGATATGATAGAGATGTACAAGTTGGTAAGGGGGTTGTTATAGAATTAAGGTTGAACAGGTTTATCATAAAATGATGAGAGACGGGGGGGAGAGAACAAGAGGTGACCCCTGGAAACTGTATAAGGAGGGTGCGAAAAGCAGGTTTTTTTGCATGGGGAGTTTTGAGTGATTGGAAAGCATGAGAGAATGGTGTGTGCAGAGAATTTGAATGTGTTTAAGGTACAGTATGATGAGCTGTGTTTATGACAAAAGTAACTCCTAGAGGAGTCTGTGATTTCATGAAATCTTAGTATAATAATAATCACTCCTTGTTTTGATTTCAAGTTTTTGAGTTGTGATATTTTTATTTTCAAATTACTGTCAGCATACAAGTGCAGTAGTTCAATATAAAAAATATCACAACTTACTTAAAACAAATCTTAGCATTTCATAGTTTATGCTTTATTAATATTTGACTAAGCTCTCTATTGACAGAATCAAATGATTGTTTAAAATCCACAAAACAGTAATAAAGGTCTCTTCCCTTGTCCCATGCAATTCGACCACGTTATGAAGAGTACAGATATTGTCATTTGTTGACCTGTTTTTTCTAAAGCCAACTTGTTCTTCTTCTATTAGCTCTTTGTAAATGTTATTTCAATGATTCTGCATTATTTAAAAAAAATGTAAGTGTGGCAAAGAAGAGTAATTGGTCTATAATTGTTACATTTTTGAATATCATCTTTTTTATGTATAGATGAGATTTAGCCTATTTTCCAATTATTTGGGATAACTGTAGTAACACGAATGTTACTGAAAGTTTGGTTAATTTGTTTAATTAGATCAGGTCCACAATTGTTCTAGAGCTCTGAGGTTATTTCATCAATTCCAGATACTTTTGATGAGTTTGATTAAGTGAAAGGATTACTTGTTCCTCCAGGATTGTGGGTGCTGTATCTTTCTCACTGGTCAATATATGTTGGTGAAACTTTTACCTTTAAAAATAGTAGAAAGCTAATTGTACTAGATGTATTTCATTTCTATATTTCAATATAGAAATATAACCTTAAGTTGGCCTTTTCTGCCTGGGGTTGCTTGCCAGTCATCTCTGCAGCTGATCATGAGACCACATGGAACTAAAAGGACAGAACCATTTAAAAGCCCTCTCATAATAAAAATAAACAGAATTTTATCTCTCCCTGGTGAATATTGTATAATGTGAGTGGTCTACACAACCCAGCCCAAATTTTGGTATTTCCTAAGAATGCTTCTTTCTAAATATAAAAATCATCAGACAGAACAATAAAATTTCTATAATACAATATTGTAAAGCCTTTGTATGTCATATTGATGGTATTCAAATCATGCTTTTTCCTAACTTTTCATAAATGATATTTGAACTCATTAATTATAAAATCAAAATTTTCTTCCCACTGCTGACAGGCAGGGGATATTGTAAAAAAATAACCTATTCTGTTGTAAGTAATGAAATGCCCAATACATTATATAATCTGTTTCAAATACACAGGGAAAGATTGCTGCTGTAGAATGCATGTTCTACTGTTTCTAATCTGTAACAGATATCACAGATTGGATCTCCAATGTTAAAGTACCTCCATTTGATGACCATATGCAATTCTCTAAGCAAGATCCCTCCTGTTAGGAAAATGGCAGTATATACCTTTCCTTCATCTAATGCTCTTGTAACTTTATCATAAAAGGCTAGTATATTGCTAAAACAAGAGCACCCCTTCACAAATCCATGTTGACTCTCACATATAACATTATCCTCATCTGCCCAATGCTGTATACGGTCCCTCACCACTTTCTCCAAGATCGTACTAATTACTGATGACACACAAACTGGCCTATAATTAGACATTTCTAGTCTGCTACCGCCCTTATGCAATGGCACTATCTTACCTTCCTTCCATTCCATGGGCACCTTTACTGCAGCCAGACTTTCACTGAAAAGACAGGTCAAAGGTACTGCAGTTCCTTAGCACATTCTCTCAAAACTCGTGGTGAAATACCATGCAGTCCCACCACTTTACTAACATCCAGAGTACTCAGTATGTGGAATACACTTGCCTCCTGCACTTCTAAACCTCGAACCTGCCCTATCCCTCTAGTATTAAAATTGATTCCTCCAGGATGAAATACTCCAATAAAGCGTTCATTGAACAATTCCATTATGTTCTCTGCATCAGTTGCTCTATTCCCATTTTTATCCCACAATGTCATTCTTCCACAGTCATTTCTCCTCCTAATGGACACATAGCGAAAATATTCCCTAAGATTTTCCTTGGATCTAAGAGCCGATCTTTTCTCATATTCCAGTTTTGCCTTCCTTACCATACTAGTCACTCTCCTGGCCTCAGTTCCTGTTTAATATTGTTTCTCATCCACTTTACTCCAAATTGTGTTCTCTTCTTCAATTGTGGAATACAGCTTACCACTGCTGCTAACAAATATTCCTTCACAATTTTCCAAGCACTAATGATATCCCATCCTTCCAATTCCTCCCTCCACGAAACTTCACCAAGTTGATGTCTAAGACTATTATAATCACCTGCTTTATAATTCCACATACATTCCCGTCTCTTTGATACTCCTGCATGTCTATTCATTTTCCAAGTCAAAACCATATGATTACTCTCTCAACTGGTGGGAGAGATGTCATCTCAGTTATTATCAACTCTTCTGATGCTATAACCAAATCCAAAACTCTTGAACCTCTTGTTCCCTCTGTTACATGTTGCCTAAGACATTTGCCCCTCAAGAATTCTAGAAATTCCATTCATTTATTGCTACATGCATCTTCCTCTCCCCAATTTATACTGTTGTAGTTAAAATCTCCCATAACAATCATTCTTCTTGCACTTGCCATGCTGAACTGTCTCAACATCTCATGGTCCCCACCCTGTGTTCTCCTTGGTCTGTAGCAACACCCCCACTAAGTATCCTGTCTTGCCCACCTTCACCTCACACCATATGCTTTCAAAATCATTAGTGTCACAGCTTTCCAAAGTTTCCACTATTAGAGGGCATAGGTCATCACTTATCATAAGCAGTACTCCACCACCACGCTTTCCCTTCCTATCCTGCCAAAAAATGCTTTACCCAGCTTCTTCCATTCCTGTTATTATATCCTCTTCTGTCAACCACGTCTCGGCGATCCCAATAATCTTTGGTCAGGCTGATGCTATCAATGCCATCAATTCTTCTCCCTTATTCCGAATACTCCTGGCATTAGTATAAAGCATAAAAATGGCACTGTTTCTATACCCAGCACTATCCCCTCTAGACTCCACTGGGCTCAGTGTTACCTGATGTCATCCCCCTTCTCCCAAGAAGCCACCCCTGCTACCATCCACTCCAAATTGTGGAGTGGATGGTAGCAGGGGGTGGCTTCTTGGTGGCTTCACCAGCAATCTCTCCAGATGCCTACGTTCTTCCTCATTCAAATACAAGCGGTCTCTCTCTCTCTTGTAACAGTTTCTCTCTGTGCTCCCCTACTTACCTGCATTCCTGACATCACTCTATCCCTAGTCCCTGTGCTCCCTTGCATTCCTCTCATTCCCTCTCTCCTGCTGTTTCCATTCTTTCCTCTTCTATCATTCCTATATCTGACACTCATTCCCACTCTTCCACTTATCCTATTCTCACCTCTTCCATCATTCATACAACTCTCTCTTCTTCTACCATTTCCATAACTCTCTCTCATTTCCTTTCCTCTATTGTTCCTATTCTCTCCTCTTCTCTCATTCCCATAACTCTCTCTCACTCCTCCTCTGATTCGCCTTGCATTCGTCTCTTCCATCTGCCTAATCTCATCTTTCACACCTCATCTCATTCCCCAGACATTCCACCTGCTTTTTCAGTTCATCTATCTCTCTCTGTAAGTCTGCACTCTTGTTTGCCATTCATCCTCCCAATTGAGACTATCTCCTAAAACTTCAGAATCATCCAACCTTTCCATACTCCCCACTCTTATTTTATTGTTACTTCTCTCGCCTTCTATCATACCAGTCATCTCTCTCTACGTGGTGGAGAATCTCCCGTCTCTGACTCAACGAGGTCAGTTATAATCTCAACAAGGTCAGTTATCGTCATTTCTAAATCACCAAGTTCTTCCCATTGCCTGCATTTTGCGCACATACGTTTCCCCCTTCTCTCTCCTGCCACATATACAATCGCTGGGACGCATACATTCCGCAAGTCTCGCATGCTACAAAATCCCGTGTGATATCTCACAAAATGGAGTCCTTAAATGGGGGGGGGGGACTTGGCGATTCGCCATTTGTAATTTTAACTGCCGCTGCCACCATTATTGAAAATAGTGTCAAAAAATAAACGCTAATAAGTATTAGGAAGTATAACTATAAAAAAAAGTACAAACAATTACAAACAGAACATTTAAATACACTAGATATAAATAAATAAAATGAAATAACTAAATAATGAAAACTTATCCTTCATCTTGTCTTCCACTGTTACGCATTCGGTTCCAACCCAGTCTTCTCATTAACCAAAAATATACAATATCACGACAACAACTAACTTCAAAAAAAACAACCACTGAAGGACATTCGTATTCTAGAAACAACTTAACACTACAAAAACTTAGAAAAAACGACCTATTTACCGATTAAAAAGCACTTTTTTCTAGAGACAACTGAAAGTTTTTTCATTGCTTACAAAGTAAATTATACTTGAAAGAAATGATATTACTATTTAATCCTTTATCTAAGTGTTGCTTACACTTAGCACAAGAAGTATCTTCATGCTTTATTCATGCTGTGCTGATGAAGCTCTAAATAAATGATAAATAAGTTTCTAGTTGAATGGAACTTATTACAAGCCTATTGGCTCCATACAGGTTTAATAATAATAATAATAATAATAATAATACACAATGAATGATCAGACAGAAAGCTTGTAATGCAACTGTAATCCAATCAAATGACCTGGAAAGGTCAACGGTGACCAAACCTGTTTATTCAAATCTCTTCAGCATGTATCTAAAAGTATGCATGATGGCTATGAAATTCATTGTGATAAGTACAGAATACTGGTGGTCACTAATTATTTGGTGAACATTCAGGTAGTGAAGGAATTAGTTGTTAGAGACAACTGAAGAGAAGGCATAGGTCAATATTTCGATAGCTGAAGCATTTAGCTGTCCTTTTTTGGAACGAGCTGAATACAGTTTTCTTTTTCCATGTTCAGGTTATAAGCCAGATGATAAAATAAAAAGGACAATAAATATGATACAGAATTGATGCTAATTTTTGAACACAAATAAGGTTACTATCAGGACCATAGGGACTTCATATTCAAACTATTTAGGATACTTCTGTCTTTCTAGCAAACTACTGATAAGGCAACAGCTGAGCTCTTTTTTTTTTTTGGCATTATGGGAGGCATATGCAAGAGTTGGAGGAGAAGAATGGTGTATGTTAGAAGAAGTTATGCCCAATAGCATTAGAAAGAGATCAGAAGTTCAAATTTTACATGAGGAAGAGGCAAGATTTCTGCACTTGACCCTTTTAAAGTCTTAGTTAACAAGAGGAAAGCTCATCTGCAGTGGTTAAGAAAGTGTAAAGAATGCTGGAAAGCCGATAAGGATTATCTTGGTAGGTAGATCTGTGATATACAATATTTTGCAAAGAAATCATGAACATTAACCTATTAAAGACTTGTTTAAACAAATGGGATGTCTTTATTTTATTTTTTTTCCCAGCTTCATTCAAATTTTCCCTTCTATATTAAAAATAAATAAATAAATATATTAAATTAAGAGCTCAGCTGCTGTCTTCTCCCCCTCTTATAAGTGGACAGAATCACAAAATTCCATAACCAAAAAAGAAATGACTAACTTTTGTGGAGAAATACTTTGATATACTAAAGTAATGCTAATAACGTAACTGATAGATTAATGACTATGAAGTTTTTAACTTGAATTTATAAAATAAACTGGAATCAAATACTTCATTAACATCTGTCTCTAATTCTTTCAAAATATTTTAAATTTGCAGCTCATGCTCTGTCTTATGCCAAGAAGATGCAAGCTGCATCAGGTAACATGGCATATTAAGACTTTCTAAAAATATATACTAGCAAATTACAAAAAGGAATATATCACACAAGGAAGAATGAGATAAAAAGTTATGTCTCTACTTAACATTTTATATCCTTTTATTTTTTCTTACTCTGTAAACTCATGTATATAGAATCTGAAGCTATCTTACGACACATAACTCTGACTTCTTCATGTAGTTAAAGATTATCCAATACCAGCCCTATATTTCCACCCTGGAAGAAGCAGAGAAGCTTTAAATTTTGAGTTACAGATAAATTTATAGTGTTAAGATATATAAAGTAAGACCAGTAATTAGTATTATTATTATTAATTACAACACATCTCCATGGAGATAAAAGACTCATCACAGAAGAAACCCTAAATGCCACACTTCCTATCACACCACATTTTAAATTTATTCACAGTCCTTGCACTCACTACACTCTCTGGCAATACATTCTGTTCTCTCACATTTCCATAAAAAATCCACTCCTCACAACCCAATTCACCATACCTTTATGTAATTCTCAGGGATGGCTCCTCTCAATTGTATTTCTTCCAAATGTTGAAAATTCCCTTTGATATCTCTATGACAGGCTCCCATAATTTATATTCAATAACTTATGTCTAGCTCATATCACCTCTTCTCCTATTTATCTGGATCAACTATTTACACTTTCTCAATCTGTCATTATAACCAACCCTGAAATTGCTTTTGGTGCTCCAAAATGCAGTCCTGTATTGTGAATACCGAAGTGAAGATGTTGAAAATTTATTTATCACTAGGTTAGACTATAATAGATTTAGTTTAATCCTTTATCCCAGTGAGAGCAAACAAAGTTTGCGCCTGAAAATATCTTCAGGACTAAATATAGTGTTGTACTATCTTATCCAGTAAGTAGTGCAACACCAAGGCAACTCGTGGCAAAGGTGGAGCAAGCTACCAGGCACTTCTAACCCAGTATCTCCCATAATGCAAAACACATTTCCTATGTGGATATGTATAATGTTATGCATTAAAGGGATTGGCCATCTACCCAGACTAGTTTCGACCTTTATTGAGGTCTCTTCAGTGGGAGCCAGGCCCAGAGCTGGAGATACCAGGCAGAAGCAGTAGCAAGTCATCTGTGCCTATGGGAGTTGCCAAAAGGTTTATCACCTTTTTTAAAAATTACTCTGGATTTAGAGAAAGATGTTGAAAATTTATTTATCACTAGGTTAGACTATAATAGATTTAGTTTAATCCTTTATCCCAGTGAGAGCAAACAAAGTTTGCGCCTGAAAATATCTTCAGGACTAAATATAGTGTTGTACTATCTTATCCAGTAAGTAGTGCAACACCAAGGCAACTCGTGGCAAAGGTGGAGCAAGCTACCAGGCACTTCTAACCCAGTACATTTTCAACATCTTTCTCTAAATCCAGAGTAACTTTTAAAAAAGGTGATAAACCTTTTGGCAACTCCCATAGGCACAGATGACTTGCTACTGCTTCTGCCTGGTATCTCCAGCTCTGGGCCTGGCTCCCACTGAAGAGACCTCAATAAAGGTCGAAACTAGTCTGGGTAGATGGCCAATCCCTTTAATGCATAACATTATACATATCCACATAGGAAATGTGTTTTGCATTATGGGAGATACTGGGTTAGAATTGCCTGGTAGCTTGCTCCACCTTTGCCACGAGTTGCCTTGGTGTTGCACTACTTACTGGATAAGATAGTACAACACTATATTTAGTCCTGAAGATATTTTCAGGCGCAAACTTTGTTTGCTCTCACTGGGATAAAGGATTAAACTAAATCTATTATAGTCTAACCTAGTGATAAATAAATTTTCAACATCTTTCTCTAAATCCAGAGTAATTTTTAAAAAAGGTGATAAACCTTTTGGCAACTCCCATAGGCACAGATGACTTGCTACTGCTTCTGCCTGGTATCTCCAGCTCTGGGCCTGGCTCCCACTGAAGAGACCTCAATAAAGGTCGAAACTAGTCTGGGTAGATGGCCAATCCCTTTAATGCATAACATTATACATATCCACATAGGAAATGTGTTTTGCATTATGGGAGATACTGGGTTAGAAGTGCCTGGTAGCTTGCTCCACCTTTGCCACGAGTTGCCTTGGTGTTGCACTACTTACTGGATAAGATAGTACAACACTATATTTAGTCCTGAAGATATTTTCAGGCGCAAACTTTGTTTGCTCTCACTGGGATAAAGGATTAAACTAAATCTATTATACCGAAGTGAAGAAATTGCACATTTAGTGACACAGAACTAATACATCAACATTTCTGATGGGGATAAGGCCAAACAACTAAATATCTTCTGCTCCAAGTCATATACAATACTATTTATACAATTGACTCTCACTACAGAAAATTTGTAAGGACCACAGGAATGATAGTATATGTTTGCTGTAGTTAATTTCTTTTAGCATAAAAGAAATTAACTACAGCAAACATATACTGTGATCAGAACTTTTCAGTATTTTGTTACTATAGGCTACTTTGCTTCAATGGTATGTTTTCTATAAGGAGAGTTGAAATATATAGACTGAATACCATTGAACCAAATACAGGACTTCTCACTCATCTCCCTTCAGTCAGTTCTCAATTCAATCTCTAATTAAAAAGGTGAATAATGTCACTACTCTCCAACAAGTATGCTATGGTTTTGCAATTCCACAGTGAGCATAAAAGTTTGTGAATGTGTTCAGGTGATAGGGAGAACTCTCAACTCAATCATGGTAGTGTAGCAATGTACTATAGATCAATCTTTTATGAGTAGGATTCACATTTTATATATATAAATTAAAAAAAAAAATGTCATCTCAATTGTTTCAGTTTATGTATGCACTAACACCATGAGAAAATATGTCAAATATCTTTGCAGAATCTATAAATATATTATACACATCATCTCCTCTTGTCAACTTCTATTATTACTCTAATGCAAAATTAATTAGATACCTAAAATATAACCATTCCTTAACAAAGATGAAACCTGAAGTTGCATAACTGTTTGTAAACAGTTATAAAAAAAGCTATTTAAATAAAACTGTATGAAATGGAGGCTCCTAAATTACAAAACAAGTACAGCGTAATTTTTGCCTTGGGGATAAGGCCAAAATAGGAATATGTTATGATGAAGAGTACAACTGAGAAAATCAAGAATATCACTTTATATATAGTAACTCTAGAAATGATGTAATTTCACTGGAAAGACCAACCTAGATTTAAATTCTGTCTAGAATGTTAAAATATCTATAAAAAAATTTTCAACTGAAAGTGAATTAGCCAGTCTCAAAGAAAGGTGGAAGAATTTTTTTTTTACTTAGAAAGATGTTGAAAGTTTATTTTTCATTTGGTTAGAGTATAATAAATTTAGTTTAATCCTTTATCCAAGTGTGAGCAAACAGGGTTTGTACCTGAAAGTATCTTCAGGACTCGGGGTAAGGTGGTACAACACCAGGGCAACTCCTTGCAAAGGTGGAGCAAGTTACCAACACTCCTGTCTCAGTATCTCCCATAATGCAAAACACATCTCCTTGCAGATATGCCTAATGTTATGCATTAAGGGAAGGGCCACAACCCAGACTAGTTTCGACCTTTATTGAGGCCTCTTCAGTGGGAGCCAGGCCCAAGTGGAGATACCAGGCAGAAGCATTAGCAGGTCATCTCCACCTATAAGATTTGCCAAATGGTGTGCCACCCTTTTTTAATAAATTACTCTGGATTTAGAGAAAGATGTCGAAAGTTTATTTTTCACTTGGTTATAGTATAATAAACTACTAACTGCGCTCAAACTTACATAACTGAGCCATTAGTAGCAGAGGCTCTACCAATCGACCAAACTATGCAGCTTGTTTTGGGACATTGCTAAATATGTGGAATTCTCCATCAAGAAAGGATTAATGTTGAGCTGTCCATGGCTTAAGAAGCCACAAGGAAAGAAGGAAAGAATGCCAGTACTACATAGGAAGTGGTTAGGGATTATTTGAGAAGAGAAGTATCAGATTACATATCCACAGCCAAAAGGATAAACCAAGTGGGGATTAAGTGCATGAGCAGAGATATAAAGCAAGAGCTGAAAAAAAAAAAAAAAACGTGGAGGGAATATATAAAAAATGATCAGTATACTCATAACATGAGTGATTGAAACAAAGACGACGACAAAACCAGGTGAGATTTTTCTAAGTGACAAACATGTTATATTCTGGCAATAACAATCAGGGAAAAGAGAGAATAGCTATAGTATTCAACACTAAATATGAGGATAATCTTCTAGAATGGCAGGCAATATCAAGTAGAGTGATGTGGGCAAATAATCAGAATGAAGAACTGGACAATGAGACTTATACATGATTATATTTATCCACAGAATTCTACCAAGGAAGAAATGGAGGAAATTTTTTGAGGCATTAGAGAAGACAGTTAACTCAATGAAAAAGGAAAAGTTGGGACTTGTTGGAGATTCGAACAACAAAGTAGGAAATGCTTTGGAAAATTTGGAGTAAAGTGCAAAGCTAATAACGATGGTAAATGCCTACTAGATTTCTGTTCAGGACATGGATTAATTATTACTAACACCATGTTTCAACATACAAATGTGCACAAATTCATATGGAGAGAAGATGCAAGAAATGAGAAAAGTCGCATTGACTATGTTATAGTTGATATTGATGTTTTCCCACTGGTTCAGGAGGATATGAAATAGGAAGTAATCACTATTTGCTTTTGAGCAGGATAAAATTGAATTTCATATTGAAAAAGATGAGTGTGTTAGACAGTTTTAAAATGAATCAAAGTTGAGAAGCTTTTAGAGGTGAACTATAGACTGAAATACACAAACATCACTGCAGAAAAATTGAAAGAGTTTGAAAACAAGAACCAAACCTTTGAAGTTTCAGTGGCAAATCCTGAAGAAAACTTTGAATGATTAAGCCAGAGAGGCATGTGGTGTGAAGTTGTCTGTAAGGATAGAAAAATCAGAACTCCATGGTGGACTCAGGAAGTTAAAGAGGCAGTCAAGGAAAAGAAGAAAGCATATCGAAAGTTCCTGGCAAATAAGTCGTTTGTGCTCTTAAAGAATACAGAGAAAAATGTAAGGAGGCAAATAAATGTAATGGGTAAGAACATAGAAAATAAATATCAGGAAGATGGCAAAATATTCTGGAGGCTATTGAAGAAGTTTAGAAATCGAGGAAAGTACTGTAAAAGGAATCAGAGATGATAAAGGTGACATGAAAACTGAAGATAGATGTCTGGAGTAATTGCTTTGAAAGACTATCAAATGAAATAAGCAATGTAAGCACGATGGTAGAAAACTCCCAACAGAAATGCAGTCAGAAATACATATCCATACTTCAAGTAGAAAAAGTTATCAAAAACCTTAAATGTGGAAAGGCAGCTGGAGAAGATGAAATTTCATCAGAAATGCTCAAATATGGACCTATACAAGTTTTACAGTGGCTACATTGCATAAGTCAGAAGATCTAGTCAGAGGGTCAAATCCCAGATGACTGGAGCACAGTTCTCATAGTACCAATGAGAGAATTACAGGGGTATTTCCCTGCTGAGTGTTCCTGGTAAGATTTATGCAAGTATACTTGAGAAACAGCTAAAAAAAATTGTGGAAGGGAAGCTTGGTGAAGAAAAATCTGGATTCAGGCCAAATAGAGGTAGTCAGGTGCAGATTTTTACTTTAAGATAAATAGTTGAGAAATCTTGGGAATATAACAATTATTTGTAGATCTGGAAAAGATCAACAAAACTTAATTATGACAAGGTGCTAAGAGGAAAGCGCTTCAAAACGCTACAATTATATAGTGTAAATGGAACATTATATCAAGCAATACATAGTCTCTATTTGAGTTGTAAGTCAGCAGTTAGACATGAAGGGGGGGGGGTAAAGGAAGATGGTTTAAGGTAAAATTGGGTGCAACAAGGGTGCACATTACTCCCATTGTTATTCGTTATCTATATGTATCACATTATGTCACAGTAGTGAAGAGGTATTAATTGTGATATCAGAATTGGTGATATTAATCTTAGCTCTTTACTTTATGCTGATGTTATACTTTTAAATAAATCCAGGACAAGTTTATAGAATTCCCTGACCAAATTGAATAAGTGCTGTAATAAATTTGATATGAAAATTAGCATTAAAAAGATAAAGACAATGAAAACAGGCAGAAACACTGAAAACATTGACTGTATCCTGAATGGTGAACTTACAGAACAAGTAAAATATTTTGGCTAATTAGGCAAAATTTTTTAGTGAAGATGGGAAATTAAATATGGAAATAAACAATAGAATTATTAAAGCTGGTATGGTAGAGGAAGCCAGCTGAATACATTTATATGGAATAAGAAAGAAATGAATCAAAACACTAAATTAGCTGCACAAGATGGTGTTCAAACGACTAATTTTAACTTACAGATCTGAGAGCTGGGCTAGAAATGAAACACTTGATAAAAACCGGAGACCTCTGATACGAGGGTTCACTCTACTAATCTGAGAAAGATTAGTAGAGTGAACAGATAGAACAAATGGCATATCACATTAAAAATGAGGATATTAGGCAAGAACTTGCCATTATGTAATGGACTTAAGTGTGTAATTTTGGTATATTATTGGAGCTTTATTAGCGTGGTTAGTGTACTAAAGTGTTTTATAATATAATCTATGTCGGGAAGTCGCCGCTAGATGAATTCGTAATGTGTAGTGTTCGTGCAAGCTCCAGATAAGATAAGTATCATTTTCAGTTATCGATACAAATTACTTAATATTGTGTAGTTTTGTTTTGTTTGCCTTGCGTATTTTAGTGCGTCTGTTTTTGGTGTGTTATAACGTATAATTTGACAAAACATGTTGCAAATAAGTATGGCACCTGTGCGAAGGAAAATGGCGGCCAGTAATGAAGGTTCGCCATCCTTATCAAAGAAGGGTAGTATAAAAGAAATGAGTCAGTGTACTAGCTGTGAAATGTACGCTTTGCGGAGTGCGGTCGGAGTGTGGTTAGATGATAATAAAGGATTGAATGTGTGTAGAAAACGTAGGGAGAATGAGGAATTGAAGTGTATTTCGGATCGTGAGTGTGATATTTTTGTCAACCTTCAGAATGAAGGAAATAGGGATATGACAAGAAACAGCAAGGTTGTACATGAAAATTGTGAGAGTGTGAATGTAGAAAGTGTGAATGATAGTATAAATGGTTTCTCAGAGAATAAAAAAGATGAGATAGATGCATTGAGTGAGATCGCATTGTTGAATAGTGCGATAGAAAGAGCAAAACAGCAGCTAGAGTGCATGAACAAAAATAGACTGAATGATGAACCAACCAATAATAAAAGGTATGACAGGAAAAATAGACGTATGAATGTGAACATGAACAAAATGAAGGATAGAGTGCTGTATGGAGACTCGTTAGTACGAGGTGTGTTAGTAGAGGATTTGACAAAATCGTACCAACCTGGTGCGACCATAAAGGACGTAACTGAGTCTATTAGAGAGCAAAAGGAAAGGGTGAAAGAAATGATTGATTTGGCAGGTACGAATGATTTGAAAGGAGATAAAATGGAAATGATAGAAGACTTGAATGAATTGTTTGAGGTAGCAAAAGAAAAGAGTGAGAGAGAATGATTAGTCTTTTGCCACGGTATGACAGTGAAATGTTTAAAAGGAGGGCAATAATTGCGAATGACTTTATGCGTGGGTTATGTATGACGAGTGGTGTGGAATTTGTGGATGTGTGGAGTGAGTTTGATGGGCAAAAGGATCTATATAAGATGGATGGCTTGCATTTGAATGGTTACGGTGTAAGAAGACTTGAGAAAGTGTTGCTGAATGTAGTGGATGTGCAAATTCAGGGAAACTAGATTTGTTAAGGGGGGGGGAGTAGATATACAGTCCTTATGGAGGCAGTTGAATGTAAGAATGAATATAATATGCCAGAGCAAATAAGGACAGCAAATCTGAGTGGGATAGTTAATATAAGGCATCAAGGTAGGGTTGGGGCTAATGGGGGTCTTAAATTCATGTACACTAATACTAGGAGTATTAGGAACAAGAAGGAAGAGTTTTTGGCCATGGTTGGCACTTCCAGACCACAGGTTATAGGTATTAGTGAAACATAGCTGACTGCAGATGATATAACTAGTGGGATTGAATGTGATGGGTATAGTGTGTTCAGGAATGACCGGGAGAATAAAATGGGGGGAGGAGTATTGTTGATGATAGCTGATGAGCTCCAGCCAAGGAGAATAGAAGTTGAATTGCAGGATAGAGAAAAGAGCACATTTGAGGCCATTTGGTGTGAGATGTGGCTAGCAGAACTAAATATACAATTGGGTGCTGCTATAGACCAGGTGATGGAAAAGATGGTGGTGACAGTATGCACAAGCAAATAGAAGAAAGGGGTGGAAGGAGGGTGATTATTATGGGAGATTTCAACTATGGTCGCATTTATTGGAGTGAGGAGAGGACACACGGAAGGAAGGAACTGGATTTTATGCGGTTATTAAGGGATAACTATCTGCGACGGCATGTAATGGAAAATACTAGGGGTCAGAGAGTGCTTGACCTAGTAATTACATCTGAGGATTTGGCTGTAACAAATATGACCACATTGCCACCAATCGGTGAGAGTGATCATAGGGTCTTAACTTGGGAGGTGGCTAAAGGTGTAGAATTTTCAATTAAGACAGGGTACATGTGGAATTATCGGGCTGGAAAGTATGTGAAGCTTAGGAGTTTGATTGGTTCAGTGCCATGGCATGTACAACTGCAAGGACTAGAAGTTGATAGTGCATGGGAGGTAGTTAAGAAGTGCTTGCATGAAGCAATGGCTGACTGTATACCTAGAATCCGAATAATAAATCAAGTAGGGGTTAAATGGATGAATAACACCATTAAGCTTGAGCTGCAAAAAAAGAAACAACTATGGAGGGAATTTAAGGAGAAGGGTGACTGGCAGGCACACAAACGGTATAAAGCGCAGGCCAGAAGGGTAACGAGTGTGGTAAGAAAAGCTAAAAAGGATTACGAAAGAACATTGGCCATGCAGGCTAAAGAGAATCCTAAACAGTTTTTTAGATATGTAACAAGTAAAAGGAAAGATGTACATGGCAGAATGATTTTAAAGAATGCCGATGGTAGGGAGGTAACTGAATCAGTTGATATAGTTGAGTTACTGAGTGAGCACTTTGCAAGAGTATATCATCCAGGTGGTGACATTGCAGAAACGAATAAACCAGTAGATTATACGGGAATTGTGGTTAATGAAGTGGAGGTGAGTAGTCTATTGCATAACCTCAATGTCAATACATCTGTGGGATTGGATGGTATACCAGCTCGTGTTGTACGAGAAGCAGCTAAAGAATTGTCAGTACCCTTGACCATTTTGTTTAATTTGAGTCTCAGGTCTGGGTTAGTCCCGAGCGGGTGGAAAGAGGGGAAAATAGTTCCACTGCATAAAGGTGGTTCCAAGACTGCTGTTGTAAATTACCGACCGATTAGCATATCAGGAATCATTGTCAAGGTCTTAGAGAAATTAGTCAAGAAAAGAATACAGGATTGGATAGATGAAAATGGGATATTGTATGGGGGACAACATGGTTTTGTGAAGGGTAGATCATGCCTCAGTAACTTGTTCACGTTTTATAACACAGTGACGGCTGAACTGGATAGGGGTAATGGGTTTACAGTGATACTACTGGACCTTGCCAAGGCCTTTGATAGGATACCACATGGAACCCTAATCAGTAAACTGGAGCAGATGGGTATAGATATAGGGTTGGTAAGATGGATAGGAGGGTGGTTGAAGGAGAGATATCAAAGAGTGGTTTATTCAGGAGTGGAGTCTAAAAGACGTCTTGTGACTAGTGGAGTGCCACAGGGCTCTGTTCTTGGACCACTCTTTTCAATTTGTTCATCAATGATATTGGAAATGATCTGAGAGGAAGTGTTCACTTGTTTGCTGATGATGCAAAGTTGGGTAGAGCAATTGTGAGTGCACAAGATGTCAAAATTTTACAGGATGATTTGGATATTTTGGAGGACTGGGCCAGGAAAAATGGATGTCAATTTAATGTGGCAAAGTGTAAGGTTATGCACTTTGGGGTGAAAAGAATAGCACCAGTATATCGCATTGGTGGAACCATACTCCAGGAGATTGATGAGGCCAGGGATTTGGGAGTGTTGGTGGATAGGGAGTTGAAGTTTAGGGGGCACATTGCAAAAGTAACTAAAACAGCTCACCAAATCACTTGGCTTCTGAAAAATACTTTAACATGCAGAGACGAACAAGTTGTTGTTCCTCTGTATCGAGCCTTGATAAGACCCCATCTGGACTTCTGTGCCCAGTTATGGGCACCAGGGTTTCTTCGTGATGGGGAGGAAGTGGAGAGGGTCCAGAGACGAGTGACCAAGATGATAGCAGGTCTGTGGAATGAACCTTATGAGAATAAGTTGAAGATTTGTGGGTTGCAGAAATTGGACGATAGGCGAAGGAGGGGTGATATGATTGAGACATTCAAATTACTGAAGGGTTTTTATAAGATTGATCCAGAAGATATTTTTGAAAATATGACTGGTGGTGGGAGGACTAGGGGCCATGCATGGAAGCTGGGCAAGAGCGTGGTTGACAAGGGTGTTAGAGCTAGGTTCTTTACTTGGAGAGTGGTAAATGAGTGGAATAAGCTTCCAGAGTCTGTTGTGGGTGCTACGACCATGAATGAGTTCAAGGCAAGGTATGATAGATACTGTGTGAATGTTGAATAGTTGTTCTTGACATGATGTTAGGGCCTCCCTCGATGAGTCTGTCGACTCCTTGGAGTTTCCCGGAACAATAATAATAATAATAATAATAATAATTATTAGTATTCAAGAATGTGTTAGCAGAGCTAATCTCAGGTGGTATGGTCATTTAAACAGAATGGGAGAGGAAAGATTAGCAAAACAAGTGTTCTTTGCTAGATTAGCAGGGAGGAGACTGAGAGGAAGACCAAAACATAGATGAATTGATACAGTAAAATGTGACTTAAAAGACAGAAATATAAGATCTAATAATATTGGAATCTTGACAGATAACAGATTAATTTGTAGAAAAATTGTTGATCAGTAGTTAGTAATGGTGTAACTTTTTCACTTAGGACTATCATAATTATTCTGTACATTCTCCCCCCCCGAGGGTACATATCAGGAATTTGATGATGATGGTGTAGGCAAGAAGGGTGGCAGTGTGGTAGGAAAGATTGAATCAGATGATGAGAAGAAAATTAGCTCAGCAGACCGAAGTAAATCCAAAAGTTTTTTTTTTTTTTCATTATGTAGCAAGTAAGAGTAATGATGAGTATATAAGGATAACTTTTGTTACTCTTACTTGCTAGGAAAGCGAGAGAAGCAAAAGAATTAGTTCAGTTGCCCAGTGATAACTTTGAAAAAGTGTATCATCCAAGCAGAGATTATGCAGTTGACGATGTGACAGAAATTAGTTAGATAAATGGGAAGTACTCAGCATATCGAGAAATATCAACATGAATACAGCATGGGACTGGATGGCATGTTGGCCTGTGGGCTGTATGAACGAGCAAGAGAATTCACAGTACATCTGATGAAGTTGTTTAATCTAAGTCTCAGCTCTGGCAAGGTTCCAATGGAGTGGAAAGAGGGCAAGATAGTTCCATTACATAAAGGTAGCTCCAAGAGAAGCAGCAAATTACAGAACAATTAATACTGCAGGAGTGGTAGTTAAAGCATTGGAAAAGATGGTTAAAAATAAAATCTAGCAATGGACAGAGAGGAATATGATATTCTATGGTAGGCAGCATAACCTTGTAAAATGTAAGTCCCATCTTATTAATTTCCTCACATTTAATAATACAGTGACAACAGAATTAGATAAGGGAAATGGCTACCCTTTTACTACTGGGCTTTTCAAAGTATTTGACAGAATATTGCACAGAAAGATATTACAAAAGTTGGAACAAATGGGAATAGACATTAAGTGGGTAGCATGGATAGGAGGGTGGCTGATATACAGACAACAGAGAGTAGTACATGATGGAGTGGAATCGAGAAGAATGATAATGACTAGTGGAGTACCTCTGGATTTTGTACTAGAGCCACTACTTTTTAATTTGTATTTCAATGATAGGGATAGATTAAGAGTGGATATTCAGTTGTTTTCTGATTATGCAAAACAGGGGAGGGCAATATGTCATAAGGGTGATGTAGATATCTTGCGGTATGATTTAAATGAATGTAAGGTTATGCATTTCAGGTTGAAAAGGTTATATACTGTGCATTACATTAATGATATTAGATTGCAGGAAATTAGGAGGCCAGGGAGTTTGGTGGTAATGGTGGACCAAGAGTTGAAGTACAGAGGACATATTACAAAAGTTGTTAAAATAGCTCAATGGGTTACTTGCATGTTGAAAAACAAACTAACTAATAACAATAGGGAGATTATTATCCCTCTTTATAAGGCTATGATTTGGTTGCATCTTACTACTGTGCACAGATTTGATTGCCTAAGTTTGTTGGGGATCAGGCAGTACTGGAGAAGATTCAGAGATGAATGAACAGTCTGTGGGATGTTTGTTATGAAGATAGGTTAAATGTGTGTGGGTCACACACAATAGTTGAGTTGACAGGTAGAAAAGAGGGGACATGATAAAACTTTTAAGATATTAAAGGGGTTTTACAAAATTGATACAAAAGAAATTTTCCAATACATGATGAAATTTTTTCAATACAGGGGTGACCCTAGAGAACTAGGGATCATCCCTGGAAGTTGCGTAAGAGTGTGTACACTAGATTTTTTGCTCAGAGAATAGCAAATGAGTGGAATGGATTGCCAGAATTAGTTATGGGTGCCTGACAGTACATGAATTAAAAGAGAGGTGTGATAGCTATTGTGCTTATAAAGGTTAGTGTGAGTCTCTTGTGATGAGGTTTCTGATTCTATGGAGACACTGTACAATAATAATAAATGCTACTATGCATTAGCACTGTGGATGAATAGGTTGTGTAATAGATAATCTGGAATCTCTGCTCTAGTGATCAATCATGGCTTTTTTTTTTTTTCTCTCATGCCACTTCATGCCTTTAAATTACAGTCTATACAGGACTCCAGAAATAGTTTGAATTTCCTTTAAAATAGTGCTGTGCCTGTAGGAATTTAGTTAGGACTTTTCAGTAGTTTGTAATATTACCATTATTGTTATTATTATTATAAGACCGCCAAGGAGCTGAAGGATTCATCACATCACTTCACACTATCCCCCCCCCCACACACACAATACAATCCTCTATCAATACACAAATCTACTGTAGTAATATTTGCTATAACTGTGTTTGCTATTAGTGAGAATCAAACGTAACAGGGTGAGCACTCATACCAGGAAATTAAATGCATCTATCACTATATACAACACATACTTTCTTTTAAAATTATAAGTACTTTACATAAAAAAAATTGTCAATCTTTTATGAATAACATATGATATTCTTATTGTTGAATCAATTCTGTCAAAATAATGGCTACATATTTTTTTTTTTAAATAAGTCAATTAAAATTTGTATTCATTTTATTTTATTTTTTTTGTGATGACCCCATACATGAAAGGTCACAAGACCCGTAACACTACAGGAGAAAATGTAGCCTGTTGATATGCTTCTTAAAGAGCGGGAAATTGTACTCAGTGGGAAAAACAGTATGGAAGAGATTTTTCCAAAGAACAGAGGTGGATAGAATAAAGGAAATTGATGAGAAGAGGTTGGTGTATTTGGAGCTCGACAATGTATGGGTGTTAGCCAGTGGCTGTTCTAGTTCTTACATGATTAGAAGAAAGAGGAGGAATGGTAGTGGCCAATTCAGAAGAGCAACGCACATGAAAGTACCTATAGAAAAGGTACAACACTAAGCAGAGCGCCTATGCTAACGTGAATGTAGGGAGTCTGTGAGGAAAGGGCCATCTATTAAGCAGAATGTCCTCTTCTGAATATCATAAAGAATTCTTAAGGAAGACTTGGGTGCTCCACCCTAAATGTACAAACAGTACTTCAAAGTTGGTCAGATGTGAGACTTATAAAGTATTAGGAGCTGAGAGGAAGAGAAGTAATGTTCAGAATTAAAAAGAACACCAAGCTTTTTAGAGGCTAAGGAGGCTATTTAAGTAATATGTTTGTGCCAGGGTAAACTGGATGTGGCAATCAACCCAAGAAGAGAAAATTGATCTTGTAAGGAAACCGGAACATTATCAAAAATGAAAGGGGATGAGGTAGGATTTTTCTTGTGGATAATAAGGCAGGCTTGAGTTTTTTTGTAGTGAAATTTACTAGTAATCTTCACCTCATTTGAGGAGGTTAGTGTTCAAGTCACTGGTTATGGAAAATCTTGAGGCATCTAAAATTAGGGTACTGCATGGTTTATCAAATAAGGAATGAAGAGTACTGTCATCGGTGAAGCTGTGAAGTCAAGGAAAGGAGGAAGAGCGTGGGTGAGAGAACAGATCCCTGGGTCACTCCAGCATTGATGGAGAAATCCAATGAGAGGAAGCCATCCACCATAACACAATGAATTGCCAGCTTCCTCACTGGTTGTTTATTGTGTTATGGTGGATGGCTTCCTCTCATCAGATTTCTCCATCAATTCTGGAGTGACCCAGGGATCTGTTCTCTCACCCATGCTCTTCCTCCTTTCCCTGACTTCACAGCTCCACTGATGACAGTAGATGATTGCTCGGGAGGCCTCAGTGCCAGACAGAATTAAATGTCTTTGAAATATCAAGAGTGATAGCATGAGTTTCTCTAAATCTTTCCAGCTTGTGTCTAAGGTGGGTGAGATTAGCTAGGAGGTCAGCTGTAGAACAAGAATGGCAGAATTCATATTGGTGATCTCTAAATGTTGAGTCTCCAAGTAATGAAGAAGCTGGTTGTTGATAACTTTCTTCATCACTTTTGAAAGTACTTTTTCCATCACTTTTGAAAGTAGGAGACAAATCTCCCTTTTTGGGGTACAAGTTTGCTGCCATGCTGTTGGATAGATGCCAGTAGAAAATGACAGTTTATATATTCAGGCAATAAAAGATGTGTGTTAATTCTGGAGAACAACACTGGAGGAATACCATCTGGACCAGGAGCCTTATTAGTATCAAGATTAATGAGAGTTTTTTATGTCCTTTTCACGAAACTTCAGAAAAGGCATGTAGTAGGCAGTTTGCGGAGGAGAGGATTTGGTTTTGGTCGTCCAGGTAGGAGTTGGAGGAAAAACTGATGCCAAGAGGTCTGCCTTTTCCTTGGGTGAGGTTGCCATAATGCCATCAAGATGCAAGAGAGGTGTCAACAGGGAAGGGTAAAATTTATGCCCAAACAGTCGTAGCAAGAGACCAGAAGGCTTGACCAGTTTATTGCATTTCATTCTTATGAAGTCTGCTTTGGAATCCTTGATAACTTTTTATACGTTTGTGGCTGTTGTGTAAACTGAACAAAAAGCTGGAGTTTTTAATTTAAGCCACTGAACATAAGCTGCATTTTTATCATGGACAGCAGAGATACATTTTTTTGAGAACCAGGGCTTGGATACAGATCAGGAGTTTCCAGTAGGGTGGGGAATGAAGGCTCTCATTCCAGTGAGGATTATTTCAGTTATTAGTTCAGTGTGGGTGTTTGGATCGGGAGATCATAAGCAGTAATCTGACCACGAAAAAGCAGCACAAAAATTCTGGAGGTCATCTCAATTGGCACAATTATAGTGCCATAGGTATGAGTCTGAGATTGGCTGAAAGGAGTTTGAACTATAGAGAAGAAGATTTGAATAAAACTGTGGTCAGAATTGCCAAGACAAGAGCAGACATCCACAGTGTCTTTGGAGGGAGAGCAAGTTAAGAAAAATCAAGAATGTTGGTAGAATGATGAGGATTGTCTGGTATTCTTGTTGGTAGATGGATTATTTGTGTTAGTTCATGACTTGATCTGTGAAGTTGGAGTAGGGGAGCCAGTTTGTGTTATGGACATTAAAATCTCCAAGAAGGACAATCTCACAATTTGGGTAATTAGTATGCAAGAAATCAATTTTAAGTGATAGGCAACAGGACTGTCAGAGTTAGGAGAGCAGTAAAGGCTGCAAATGAAGGCTATAAAGTGAGGTAAGGAAATCTTGAGCTAGAGCAGATCAAAAATGGGGATTCCAAGTTGAATAGACTTTGACAGAAGATATCAGATTTCACAAAAGCACATGTTCTGCCCTTTTTTGCACAATGCATCATATAAGATGTTGGATAGTTGAGGTAGACTGTAGTTGTGGAGGATGCCAACTGAGATTCTGTTAGGAAAAAGAGACCAGATTTTGATGCCTGTATGTGATATATGTCACCAGTGTTTGAATTAATGTCTTGAATGTTGGGGAAATGAATATGGAAGTGTTTTTTAATTGGAAAAGTTTTGAGGTTATTTTGGGCGAGTTGGAATATATTTTTATTATTTGTTCCAATTTCTTTTTTGTTATATTTTTCATGCTTTTAGATTTATTTTTTTTTCTTTATGAGAATTTTTTGTGTATGAAGTTAAAATGCCAGTATTTTAATGACGGTCTTTTATGTGCAGGGTGGTTAATTCAATAAACAGTATAGGATGCAGGTGGGGCAAATGACTTTTGTGTACATAACTCGCAAACAGGGAGTGCCCAGACTCCAGTCCAAGTGTGGCTTCAGACAGTGCTTCCTCAACACATTGACCCAGTCTCCTTCTAGGCAGCAGCAAGATTATTCACCAGCTGATGAGGAAGCCTTCAACAGATACATTGCTATCGGGTTCAGTCTGTCTGGTGACCAGTCTGCAGAAAACTGTTTTACGTCTACCCTCAAATGGAGTAGAAACTAACTCCCTAGTTGAATAATGAGTGTAATGAGTATGGCCAACAAGGCCATCACCCAAACTGCATGCATGAAGAAGAGGAGTGGACAGAAACAGAGGCCCCAGTGAAACATGTCCACTGCACTGCTTTTTTGGAGGTGTAAAGTAGTGCACAACTAGGGAAGATATGCATTTAAGACAGCAATACTCACCATTACAGAGTCCCATTTGTGG